>NW_024730562.1:0-212500 GCF_018991925.1 Homarus americanus
GACACTTGGCAATCATACCCTCCCTCCTCCACTCCACCCCCTCCACCCCACACACATCCCCTTTCCCCCTCTCAACCCCTCTCCAATTCCACAACCTTTCCTCCCTCTTACCCCACCCCCCTCTCCACCCCACATCCTCTTCAGCCCTCTCTCTCCACCCCCACAACCCTTCCCCCTCCACCCCCAAGAGAGGCAGCCAGCTGGGAGAACTGACACACTGATCTTCCAACTTTCATCCAATCTCGTAACCAAAATTTACACTGGTGAATGGAGTGTGTGTGTGTGTGTGTGTGTGTGTGTGTGTGTGTGTGTGTGTGTGTGTGTGTCCCCCCACACACACACACACACACACCCTGATGTGTCATTAACTCGTAGGTGGAACACAAAGGTTCCTCTTGAAGTCCAAGAGGTGGTGTTTCAGAAACGGACGCTTCTGACAACAACTGCTTTTTTCTTTCAACCAGGTGAATAAATCTCTTTGTAGGTCGTTTGTTGTTTGTTGGGGCTGCTGGGAAGTGGTGTTTTGTTTGCAGGAGAGTGTGTATATATAGGTCCTGGAGAGCGGGTGAGCTGGGCTTTTGAACCGACTCCTGAGATCAAAGAGGGAGATTGTCTGAATAGCAACGATATCATTTTTTTCCTTCTTCCATCCCCCTCCTCACCACCATCACCCTTGTTTTTTCTTCGGTTTTTTTTGTATCATATTACGTTTTGTTTATGCTTGTGTATATTTCTTGGGGTCATATTACTTCTAGTTTTGTTTACATGCTGCTGTACTGAGGAGGAAGAAGAGGAAGAGAGGATAAATGTCATCCTTATATTCTTCTTTGCAAACATATTTATTTCATTTTTTATTTATGTTTATATATTTTATTTATTTATTTATTTAGTAAGGTGGACAAGTGTTGTGTTTATTATGTCGTTAAATCACGTGTTGGGTGATGATGGTGTCCCACGTGTTCCAATCCTTTACTTCACACACACACACACACACACACACACACACACACACTGTTCGAACTTGGAAAGTTTTACATATCCAGCTTGTCTTACCTGTGCTTCATATTCAGTCTGTTCGAATCTTCCTGTTATGTTATATATCTTGTTCGAACGTCTAGAAGTTTCATGAGTCTCTACTATTTTATCCAGCTGACATATTACCCGTGTGTTTGATCTACATAATATATGTAATTTCGCTTCCACTCAATGCAGGCAATATTTCACGGGACAGGGCGTACCTGAGTGTATTTTGGGGGTCTTATTTCAGCCCCTCCACACCCGGATAGTGTGTGTGTATTAGGTCTTATTTCGTTCCCCCTGCTGAACCCTGAGTAGAATGTGTTAGGTAGTTTATCCCTTCCTGGACCCCAGTTAGAGTGTTTGGGGTCTTATTTCAGCCCCTGGACCCCGGTTAGAATGTGTTTAGGGTCTTAGTTTATCCTCGACCCGTAGAGCACCCTTCCTGGACCCAAGTTAGAGTGCGTTTGGGTCTTATTTCAGCCCCCTGTGGACCTTAAAGGCAAGTAATACAATCTTCAAGGTAAGAGCCAGACAAATAAACTTTATATACATTTTATTATAAGCTGGATGTCCGACGCTCGCTCTCCTTATCGCCTTCCAGCCGCCTCCAGCCGCCTCCAGCCTCCACCTCCCTCTGCCGTTTTCATCTGACCACCACCTTCTAGCTTCTCTTTTTCTTATTTTCCTCCTTTGTTTTCATCCCCTTGCCCTTGTCTTCTTTTCTTCCTTCTTTACCACCACCACCACCACTGTCACCATCTCCAACACACAAGCACATTAACACCATCAACCACCAACATCACATCTACCATCACCACCACCATCACCACAACCACCATTATCACCACCAAGCACACCACCACCACCACTTCGCACAGAATTAAGCCATAGTCTAGCCAAGGCGAAATCAGCCTTATATCACATTTATACCTTAATGAGATTTAACATGAGTGTGTTACTTATTATTTACTAAGAGGTGGCCGGCGCCTCACATAGTACCGCTACCGTCTCTTACCTGGTAATGGTCTTATTTTTCACCCGACAAAATTGAGTTGGGTGTTGAGGAACGTTTGCGTGACCGTCAGTCCCTCCCTCCTGTACGACCGTCGCCCCTGTACGACCGTCGGCCCCCCTGTACGAACGTCGCCCCTTTAGTATGACCGGCCCCTTATACGAACGTCGCCCTCTTGTACGACCGTCGCACAACCTGGTGGTGGGGAATCGGAGAGGTGGCTGTAGGTAATGTGTGCGTGCTTACGACGACTGTTACAACACTGGTACCACACCTCTGTACCGCACCCTCACCTACCGTACCCAGCCCAACCCTCACCTTATCCACACCCTCAGTTCTGTACCCACCAGACAACAGGGGGGAGGAGGGAGGTCCTCTCTTTAAGAATCTTATGAGCAAAGAGGACTGAAAAAGGCTCTGGCCCGCCATTGTTTCCTGATGTTTATAGTTGTAGTAATTGTACCTCCTGTACTGTTGAGGGAGGTTTGACTCCACTGACCGTTGGAGGTTTGTACTCCACTGTACCGTTGGGAGGTTGTACCTCCCCACTGTTGGGGGAGGTTTGTACCTCCACTGCACCGCTGGGGGAGTGTTGTACTCCTGTACCGTTGAGGGTTTGTACCTCCCTGTACCGTTAGGAGGTTTGTACCTCCACTGTACCGTTGGAGGCTTGTACCTCCCCTGTACTGTTGGGGGAGGTTTGTACCTCCACTGTACCTGTTGGGAGTGTTTGTACCCACCAAATGTTGGGGGAGTGTTTGTACCCAAACCCTACGTTGGAGGTTTCTCCACTGAAATGGGATGTTTGTACCACTGTATTTGGGGAGTCACTTCAGGAGGTTTGTACCTCCATGCGGGTTTGTACTCCCCTGTACCGTTAGGAGGTTAACTCCACTGACTGCCGGGAGGTTTAGCCCTCACTGTACCGTTGGGGGGAGTGTTTGTACCTCCACTGTACCGTTGGGGGAGGCGACTCCACTGAACGTGGGGAGGCTGTACCTCCACTGTACTGCCGAAGTTTGTACCTCCACCGTTGAGTGGTTGTACCTCCACTGTACTGCTGGAGTTCAGGCACAGCCTCACTGCCCAGTTATGTGGTGAAAATTAACTTAAGAATCATTGAGATTTACGAACTTAATGTCCTTCCCTCCCTCAAGCCTCCTCCTTCCCCAAGCCCCTCCCCTCACTGCCTTCCTCCCCTTCCCCAAGCCCCTCCCCCTTCTCCCCAAGCCCTCTCCCCACCACTCCCTCTCCCCAAGCCCTTCTCTCAAGGTCCACCTCCTCAGGCCCATCCCTCCCCACGCCTTCCACACTCCCCAAACCTCCCCCCAAATTAGTCATGCCCATCCATTTCGATTAACCAAGCCCTCCTCTCCCTGAATTAAAACCCACCACCCCCGATCCACCCTGATTAGCCAAACAAACAACCCACCTGTCCTTATTGTTCAGCCCACCACACCCACCCGTCCTGATTAGCCAACCCATCACTCTAGCCTCCCTGATTAGGCTGCCCACCACCCCTACCTTCCTGATTAAGCAAACCCACCACCTCACTCCTCCCTGATTAGCCAAGCCCACCACCCCTACCTTCCCTGATATAAACCCACCACCCTACCTCCCTGATTATTAGTCACCACCCCCACCTCCTGATTATAACCCACCACTCCCTACCTCCCTGATTAGCTAAACCCATCCATCCCTCCAAATTACCTGAACCTGACTGATCAATACTTCACCCACCTCGCTGCCACCACTAATTACTCGCCCACGCTTTTTGTTCAATCCCTTAACTCCAGTCATCTCTAATCCTTTCTTCTGTGTTAGTTTCATTTGCTCTCACTCTCTCCCTCCCCTTCCTCCTTTCCCCTCCACCCTGCCTCCCATCTCCACCTCCTCCTCCCCCCATCCTCTCCCCCTCCACGTCGCCCTCTCCCTCCCTCCCATTCTATCCTCTTTCTCCATCCCCACTCTTTCCCCTTGCCCTCTTCCCCCCTGCCCCCTTCCCCGCCCCACGAGTTCACGAGATTTTACTTTGCTGGAGACGTTTGAGTCTGCGTGTGATCAGATCATATTTCAATAGCCTAAAATATTACCCAGAACCTTCAAATTCCATTTCCAATGTGTGTGTGTGTGGTGTGTGTGTGTGTGTGTGTGTGTGTGTGTGTGTGTGTGTGTGTGTGTGTGTGTGTCTCCTCGAGTTTGTTTGCTAATCACTAATCATTCCAAACTTCAGCCACTAATCATTCCAATCTCGCTGCTAATCATTCACTCATGATCCCAAGCGACTGCCAACACAGCACTTCTGGCCTGGGAAACTTACCTCGTTATTATTCCTTCACCTGCCTGGTAGAATGATCGCTGGTAGAAAGATTGCTCAGGTAGAATGATTGGTCGGGTAGATTGATTGGTCGGGTAGAATGATTGGTCGGGTAGATTGATTGGTCAGGTAGAATGAATGGTCGGGTAGAGGGATTAGTCTGTTAGAATGTTCACTGATAAACATTGGTCGCTGGTAGAATGGTCGGTCGCAAGTAGGTAAAATGTAGTCACTAAGAGAAGGTCGCAGCCTGACACACACCCCAACATGCAATTAGTCACACACACACACACCGAGAGAGAGAGAGAGAGAGAGGGAGAGAGAGACTGCTCTATCTCACTCCTACCCACAAACCTACTCTCCTTACCTGCTTACCTTACACGACGTACTCTTCCCTCCTCCTCCTACTCCTCCTCCTGCCTCCTCTTCCTCCTCCCACCTCCCTTCCTCCTCCTCCTCCTCCTCCTCCTCCTCTTTCCTACCTCCTCCTTTCTCCTCCTCCTCACCCTCATTAGTCTGTCACATGCACCGCCTCTATCCTGTTCCTGTTTTTTCCCATCATGGGTGTAGAGGGGTGGGAGGCTGGGTGGGGGGTGAGGTGATGTGGGCCAGGAGGTGTGGGGAGATGGGCTTAGGGAGGGTGGGGTAGGTGGGGAACACTGTACCTGTGTAGTTTACCTGGCGAGATTTCGGGGTTTTGGTCCTCCGTCTCCCTAAACGGTGTGTGTGTGTGTGTGTGTGTGTGTGTGTGTGTGTGTGTGTGTGTGTGTGTGTGTGTGTGTGTGTGTGTGTGTGTGTGTGTGTGTGTGTGTGTGTGTGTGTGTGTGTGTGTGTGTGTGTGTGTGTGTGTGTGTGTGTGTGTGTGTGTGTGTGTGTGTGTGTGTGTGTGTGTGTGTGTGTGTGTGTGTGTGTGTGTGTGTGTGTGTGTGTGTGTGTGTGTGTGTGTGTGTGTGTGTGTGTGTGTGTGTGTGTGTGTGTGTGTGTGTGTGTGTGTGTGTGTGTGTGTGTGTGTGTGTGTGTGTGTGTGTGTGTGTGTGTGTGTGTGTGTGTGTGTGTGTGTGTGTGTGTGTGTGTGTGTGTGTGTGTGTGTGTGTGTGTGTGTGTGTGTGTGTGTGTGTGTGTGTGTGTGTGTGTGTGTGTGTGTGTGTGTGTGTGTGTGTGTGTGTGTGTGTGTGTGTGTGTGTGTGTGTGTGTGTGTGTGTGTGTGTGTGTGTGTGTGTGTGTGTGTGTGTGTGTGTGTGTGTGTGTGTGTGTGTGTGTGTGTGTGTGTGTGTGTGTGTGTGTGTGTGTGTGTGTGTGTGTGTGTGTGCCAGGGCATTATGGGTTTATTTACCTTGTGTTATTACCTGGGCGTTGATTCCCAGGTAGGTTGCTTGTCTCTGTATCTCTCTGTCTCAACATTTACGGCAGCGAGATGGTAGTTACATCTCTCGCTGTACTTACCATTCGCCCTGTACCGTTGCTTTGCTCATGAAGATCCGCTCCATCATCTCCAGGTATATGCAATCTCTTATCTTTTATCTCTCATTTTTTCTTCTTTCTTTCTCTATGAAGAGTCATTATCTCACAAGATTGTATACACTGCCTCTGTCTGTCTGTCTCTTGTTCCCGTCCTACTGAGAGACAGTCACCTCCCGCTCTTCTCTCCCCCATCACCATTATAAAAACACAATCTCAACCATCTCTCCTGGGTATTTTATACGTATTCTTGTTGTCTCTCTGTTCTCCCCCCTACCTCGCCTACATAGGAGACAGCAATCGTTAGTCTCCAATACCTGTCGTCGGAGGTACTTGGAGATCCGTCGAGGCAGTTAGGATTCTTTTTGACTCTGAGACACAATCACACCATCCATCCAATCTGTAGTGACGTGGTCTTTTGTGGGCCAGCTGACGTCTCGCCCATTGCTCCCTCCCTTTCCTTCCTTCCTTCCTTCATTCTTCCTTCCTTCCTTCCTCCCAACTTCTTCCATATTCTTTCTCCCTTTATCTTCCTTCCTTCCTTTCCTTCTAACTTTCCACATTCTTCTTCACTCTCTACCTTCCTTCCTTCCTTCCTTTACCTTTCTATATCTTTTTCTTCCTTGTCCTTTCTACGCCTTACCATCGCCTCTACCTTTCAGTTCTCCTTTCCTCCCTCTCCTTCCATTGCCATTCTCCCTTTCTTTCTCCACTTGTCTTTCACTTTCCATTCGCCTCTCACCTTTTCTCTCTGCCTTTACCTCCTTTTTCCCTTATATTTCTCCTCCTTACCACTTCTCTCCTTCCTTCTGTCCTTCTTCCTTCCTTCCGTCCTTCTTCCCTTCCTTCTTCTTTTCTCTCACCCTCTCATCTCTGCTCCCTCTATGTCTTCCTCTCTCCTCCTTCACCAACCACTCTTCCTGCCCTCATCCACTATTATTTCTCCTTTTCGCCCTTGCCCCCTGCTCTTGCCCCTTCATTGTGATTACAGTTGTTTCCTCGACTCTTCGATTACGCTTTCGTCCACCCAATCTTCAGTTACACTATCATCGTCTTCTTTCTCCTCCCCCGTCTCATCTTTCTTCCTCCTCTTCCCTCTCTCTCTCTCAGTAATAAAACTTATAAAATTCATGACAGGTAAGGCAACACCATTCCCAGAATAACTTAAAAAGCTTGTGTGTGTGTGTGTGTGTGTGTGTGTGTGTGTGTGTGTGTGTCGTTATGCCCTGTTATGAATATGTCCATTTGACGTCACCAATTGTGTCGTGTTCTGGGAATCCGCGAGCCCTGGGTGCCCCTAAAAATATGGGGAGAAGGGAGATGAGGGAGGGAGGTGGGGAAGGGAGGGAAGGGGGAGATGAGGTGGGGAGGGAGGTGGGGAAGAGGATAGAAGAGTAAGGGAAACACAGTGAAGGAGAAAGATAATATCGAGGAGAATAGGAAATGGTAGGTAATATGAGGAGGGGAGGAGGGAGGAAGAGAGGTGAAAATGGGGAGAGGAAGAAGAGTGGTGGGAGAATTAGGAAGGAGAGAGAAGAAAGAGTAGGGTGAGATAAACATAAGAGAGAGAGAGAGAGAGAGAGAGAGAGAGGAGAGTGAGAGAGAGAGAGAGTGAGAGAGAGAGAGAGAGAGAGTGAAGGTACGAGAGAAAGAACAGTGATTTTTCCTTTTTTATTTATATATATATTCGTATGAGTTATGATACACCGTCTGTCAAATGGGTGAGTTTATAGTATTGGCTTGGAGGGAGGAGAGGGTGCTGGAGGGAGGGAGAGGGTGCTGGAGGGAGGTGGGGGGGTGCTGGAGGAGGGGTGGGGTGGGGTGGGGTGCTGGAGGGAGGGAGGGAGGTGAGGGGAGGGAGGGGGTGGGTGGGTGCTGGAGGAGGGAGGGGGGGTGCTGGAGGAGGAGTGGGGTGCTGTAGTAGAGTTAGGTAGTTGGAGATCATAAGGTTTAGCTAGAGAGAAGAAGAAGAGAAGGAGAGGAGAGAGAGAGAGAGTACACTGGGGGAGTATTAGCAGGAGGACACCGAGGGAGAGACGGGGGGAGGAGAGGACTAGGTGAGGAGGAGGAAGTGGTATAGGATAACGAGGGGAGAAGAGGGAGGTGAGGTAAGAGGAAGGAGGTGAGGGAGGGTAGGAGGGAGACAGCACGTGCCGCACCAGTATGCAATGTTGACTTGATGTTGACAACAAACACGCCTCTATATGCGCCTGTCTGTCTCTCTCACTTGCCTCTGTTCTGTAGCTCTGTCTGTGTCCTCTCTCTCTCTCTCATTCCTCGGCCTCATCTCCCTTTGTCTCTCGAAAGTAATGATTAATACGTCTGTCTGTCTGTCTGTCTGTCTGTTGCCTGCTTATTTTATTTTATTTTCTTGTTATTTCCACCACCACCACCACCCTCCACCACCCCTCACCTCACCACCACACCACCCCTGCACCTCCACCACCCTGCACTCTCCACCACCCCGCACCTCTCCACCACCCCGCACCTCCACCACCACCCCTGCACCTCCACCACCACCACCACCCCGCACTCTCCACCACCCCACCTCCACCACCCCTGCACCCTCCACCACCCCTCTCACCACCACCCCTGCACTCCTCCCACCACCACCACCACCCCTGCACTCTCCACCACCACCACCACCCTGCACTCTCCACCACCACCACCACCACTCCTGCACTCTCCACCACCACCACCACCTCTGCACTCCTGCCACCACCACACCCCTGCACTCTCCACCACCACCACCCTGCACTTCCACCACCCTGCACCCCCACACCACCAATATCCATCACTACTGCCACACACACACACACACACATACGCCACAGGAAGCATAGTTGTGTTGGGGGTGGAAGTGAACAGTTCATGTCGTGAACATTGTTGCTGTGTTACTGTTCCGTGTCTTCAAAGTTCCTGTCTGTGCTCCATCCACCACCGCTATCACCCGGAACACTGAACTTATTGCAGAGAGACGGTGTGGTAGAAGTGTTCAGTGTGTGTGGTAGAAGTGTTCAGTGTGTGTGGTAGAAGTGTTCAGTGTGTGGTAGAAGTGTTCAGTGTGTGTGGTAGAAGTGTTCAGTGTGTGGTAGAAATGTTCAGTGTGTGTGGTAGAAGTGTTCAGTGTGTGGTAGATGTTGTTGGTGGTGGTATTCTGTTGAACATGGTAGAATTTGGTAGATGTTAACAGTAGATATGTACCGTAAGTCAGTATAACACAGTATATTGGGAGGGAAGGGTTTTCCTTTTCCACTCCCTTCCACTTTTTTCTTCTTCCTCCCCTTCCTTTACCCCCTCCTTTTTGTACCTCCTTCCACTTCCTTCTTATGCTTCTTTTTATCTTTTTTTCTACCCTCCTATTCTATATTCTTCCTCCTCCTCTATCTTTCTCTTATGTCATCCTCTCTTTCTATTGTGTTCCTCTTCCTCCTCTATCTTACTCTTCCTCACTCTTCCTGCTCTTCTTCCTCTTCTATCGTCTTCCTCTTCTATCGTCTTCCTCTTCCATCTCTCTTTTCCTCAATCTTCCTGCTCCTCTTCCTCTTATATCATCCTCCTTTTCTATCCTCTTCCCCCTCTAAGTCTTCCTCAATCTTCCTCCCTCTCCTCCTACCTGCGGTGTGTTTACCTGTGAGGTCTCTCCCGTTTCCTCATTGGCCGAGTGTTCTGTCTCCTTCTGCCATTTGCCTCAGTTACCGCCTGACGGGGTGTCTGCCTGGAGGAGGATAGGGGGAAGGGGATGTAACGGAGTGGGGGGAGAGAGAGGAGTTGGGGGATGGGGAGAGGAGAGTAGGATGGTAAGAGGTGGGGGTATGGGAAGGGATAAGAGAGGGGGAGTGGGGTAGGTGAGATGATGGAGGGAAAGGTGGAGAATCTGAGGGTGTGTGGGTTAATGGTAGGGGTGAGGGTTGGAATAAAAGAGGGAGGGAGGGTAGGCGGAGGATTGGGGTGTAGGTATTAGCTGTCGACAGGAAGAAAGGGGAAGAAGAGAAGGGTAGAAGGACGTAATATAGGTTGGGAGGAAATGGGGAACGGGGCAGGAAAAGGGGAGAAGAGAATAAATGAAGAAAGGGGTACGAGAGGACAGGTAAGTCAGGAGGAAGGTAGGGAGGGAAGGAAAGAGAAGAGGAGGGATTGAGGAAAGAAATAGGGGAGAGGGTGGGAGGGGCGACGTGTGTAGGGGGGAAAAGGAAGGGAAGTCCACTATGATGTAATCTGAGTTGTTAAGAGAGGGGAAGGGAGGGAGAAATAAGTCTACCTCGAGAGAGAGAGAGAGAGAGAGTAGGTCCAGGTGAATGGAGGAAGATGAGGAGAAGAAGGAATTTTCAAGCAAGCAAAGGTCATAGGTCACAGGTCATATACGAGGTCTCAAGTGTATAAGGACAAAATAGGGTCAAGCCAGTGCCAATATGGACCAAAGAAAGGGGGTCGGTGAGGGTCATAAGAGTGCTGAAGTCACGAGAGGTCACGAAAACCAGGTGTTCTTAATTAAACGATCACTCAACACCCCTTCCTCGCCCTCTCCTCTCCCCCCTCAATTTGCAGTCCCACCCTCCTCCTTTCTCCCCTTCTCTCTTTTTGTGTCTTGTTCTAATGTCACTGTAAATTCCATTCCCGTTTTATAATGGCACTTTTATTGAGGCAGTTGTGGCATAAATTGGATCGTTACTCTGCTAAACGCGTCGCCTAATGTGGATTAGTTCTACTCACTTTTATTATCACCGGATTTATATTTTCGCTAGCCGCCCGGTCACCCCCCAGTCGAGGTCTGCTGAGTGTGTGTGTGTGTGCGCGCGCGTGCTTATGAGTGTTATTGTTCCGACTGCATGTGGCGTGTGTGTGTAATATTGTTTTTTTTAGTTTGTTTGCTGGTAAGAGTATTGGTGTGTGTGTGTGTGTGTGTGTGTGTGTGTGTGTGTGTGTGTGTGTGTGTGTGTGTGTGTGTGGTTGGTCTGTCCCGTTGGCACTTGTTGTTCTTGTTTTCTGTTGTTGTTGTGTGCAGGAAAGACAATAGTTTCCCCTGTTTCCAGTATGCAGTGTGAGGTGTCAACAGTAACTACTCGTGTTGCAGTTTTTGCCAGTCTGGTGGAGACAATAGCTGCCCTTGTTCCAGTTTTCCAGAGTTTAGTAAAGCACAAGTAGGATTTTATTGGGGTTAATGGTATGGAAAATGAATGCTCCTACTAGAGTCTAGGCTAAAGACAGTTTGTGTTCGGATTCCAGAGCTTGGTGAAGACATTTCTGTCCTATTCTACTTTTAACTCTGTGATAAAGGCAGTCCAATGTGTTCGTGTTCCTTGTCGAGGCTTTGATGAAGAAGACATTATATCCAAGTGTGTGTGTGCGTGTGTGTGTGTGCGTGTGTGTGTGTGTGTGTGTGTGTGTGTAATGCAGTACAGTATATATTACCATCTGAGTTATGATTTAATATATGTTGTATGAACAGTTTTCTTATTGTGTTATTATTTCACGATCGTAACATTACACTGTTCCCATGACCACACACAACTCCTTCTCTTAATTCTTAGTTACTCTTCTTATGGACAATTTCTCTTTGTTTTCTATGTTATTATATGCATTTATCTTCATCTTTCTATACCTTATTTATTAGGGACGGTTTTATCCTCGCAGTTTATGGCTTCAATTCCTTATCATCAGTATTCCAGTATTCCTGTTCTTGATGTTGTTAATCTCTCCGGTATTCCAATATTCCAGACCTTGAAGGCGATGAGTCATTCCAACTACGTATTTCATTCCTGGATGCAAACTATTCCTACTCGCATTCCAGATTCCCAACCCTTGGTATAGACAGTCTGTATGTTTATTCCAGAACGTCATTGCACAGTACAAACAAACTTTCAATACTCCAACACCTCTCACTCTACAATACCTACTCCCTATTCCCCGACATCCTACAAAACAAAACAATCCCTCTCCATATACCAACACCCCACTCCTCAATCACTCTCCTACACCTCCCCCCCTCTCCTCTCCTTGCCACACACACACACACACACACACACATTCCAGTCTTTGGGATCAGATAGTGCGTCGAAGATTGGAGTGTGTGCAGTAGACAAATAATATTTTTGATAGGACAGAAAGTTCCATCGGGCTTATTGCCTAATAATGAGCCCTGGATGGTGCGTGATGTGTGTGTGTGTGTGTGTGTGTGTGTGTGTGTGTGTGTGTGTGTGTGTGTGTGTGTGTGTGTGTGTGTGTGTGTGTGTGTGTGTGTGTGTGTGTGTGTGTGTGTGTGTGTGTGTGTGTGTCCCTGGAAGACGTGAAGATTAGTATGCATTAGGTAATAATCAAGCTCAGAGTCTAGATATTGATACAGGTCGTCCTCCAAAATACCGACGCTGGCCCCTCCCATCAGCCTCCTCCCCCCTCCTCTCTCTCCCTATCCTCTTTCTCCAACCCCCCTCCTCCTTCTTCCCTTCCTTCCTTCTACCCTTCCCCTCCTTCCTTCTCCCCTCTTCCTCCTTCTCCCTTCCACCCTAACCCCAACCCACACATTCCTTCCTATTTAATTAACCCCCTTTGCTTTCTCTTGCCACTTCCTGCATCTCCCTCTTTCTCTCCGTCTCTCCCTTCGCTTTATCTCTCCTCTGTTTTCACCTTTTTCTTTATCCCCTTTGCTTTTATTTTCTTTCTCATCTTTCTCTTTCAGTAACCTTCTCCTTTTCTCTCTCTTTCTCTCACCACCTTCACCACTTCTCCTCCTCCTCCTCCTGGTTTATCTTCACATTTCTACTTCCTCTTCCTCTTTCTGATTTTTTTGAAGTTGATGATTATTATTCTCCTCCTCCTCCCCTTCTTCCTCCTCTTCCTTGTTTTATTCCTCCTCCCTAAGCCACTCCATCTCCTCCTTTTTCTTCCTCCTTCTCCTCCTCCTTTGCCTCCTCATTATCCTCAGGCTCTCCTCCTCCTCCTCCTTTAAAGGTAATAATATTAGTGATCTTCATAAGGCAATACCACCACTATCACCACCACTGTCTCCTACACCACTGTCACCACCACCAGCGCCTTCTCCAACACCAAAACCACCACCGTCTCCACCACTGGCTTCATCAGTTACCACCACCACCACCATCTCCAACACCGGTTTCACCATCAGTTGCCATCACCACCACGATCTACACCACCATCTCCTACACTGGCTTCTTCATCAGTTACCACTAGACACACTTCTCAAGACTCATTTCACAATTTTACCTGCAGTCAGAACTGGGTCGCTTTTGTTGCCGTGACGGAGGTTGTGTCTCATCAACTGTGTCTTTTTGGGGTGGGTTCGGTTTTTTCTTTTGTGGGTTCGGGTTTTTCTTTTGTGGGTTCGGTTTTTGTGGGTTCGGTTTTTTCTTTGTGGGTCTGGTTTTTCTTTTGGTTCTGTTTTTTGTGGGTTCGGCTTTTTCTTTATACATATTCTCCTCCTATTGTCATCCTATTATTATTACTCCTCCTATTATTATTATTATTATTATTATTATTATTATTATTATTATTATTATTATTATTCAGCTGGTTGTATTAGGACAGCCTTTGATGTGCACGGAAGTAACTAGTAGTTTGTTAACAACTGGTCGTGGGAAAAAAAAGAGGGAACTGGGGGGGAGGACCTGAAGGAAGACCCGCCTGGCCGACCCCTAAAGGATATAGGACTCGATCCTTTTTTCATACGGTAGAGAACTTATTTTATTCTTTATTTTATTTTTTTTAAGATACAGAAATATACTAGATATTACTTTTATAGAGTAAAGGACTCTATATAGACATGGTTTATAAGGTAAAAGACTCTATATATTTTGTTTTTATGGTAAAGGACTCTGTTTTGTTTGAGGTAAATGACTCTATTTATACAATTTTTAAGGGGTAGTCAAGCCTCTGGGACCCGCTTCCATTTTTCGTTATAGTTGCGGAATTCTTATGGCATTTTGGTGTTTAATTCGGCGTTATGTTTTTTGTTTTGTTTATTGGTTATTCCTCTCTTCCTGTTCCTCTTCCTCCTCTTCCCTGCCTCATGTCCAAATCTCTTTTATTTTTCCTCCTCCTCCTCCTCCTTTTCTTCCTCTATCTCCTCCTCCTCCTTCCCCCTTTTCCTTTGTGTTGACTTTCTTTTCATTCCTCTTTATCTCCTCCATCTCATCCTTCTCTCTTTCTTCTTCCTCCTTCCTCCTCTCCTTTCTAATTTATTTTCCTTCTCTCCTTCCACTTTATGCTCCTTCATACTCTTCTTCCTCCTGCTCATCGTAATTCCTTCAGTCTCTCTCTCTCTCTCTCTCTCTCTCTCTCTCTCTCTCCAAGACGTAGTAATCTGCCTATACTGTGTTTGAGGGGAGGGGGGAGGGGGGCATTAATCTCGTCACGGTAGAATCTCGCTGCAATTTCGTCGACATGGTTTTTATCTTCATCTTTATGTAGTAACTTAAGTGAGCTGCTGATGAGACGCGATCACACATCACCACCTGAAGGAGAGGAAAATAACCGAGGAGCCTTTTGAGGATACGGCTCAGGGGTAGGAAAAAAACTGGAACTTAAGAATCTTTGAGTTTGTGGATGAGGGTTGGGTTAGGTTAGGTTAGGTTAGCGTTTGATTAGATTGGATTAGGTTACGATAGTGTTTGGTTAGGTTAGGTTAACGTTGGGTTAGGTTAACGTTGGGTTAGGTTAGTTTAATGTTTGGTTGGGTTACGTTACGTTAGGTTAGCGTTTGATTAGGTTAGGTTAGCGTTTGGTTGGGTTAGGTTAACGTTTGGTTGGGTTACGTTACGTTAGGTTAGCGTTTGATTAGGTTAGGTTAGCGTTTGGTTGGGTTAGGTTAGCGTTGGGTTAGGTTAACGTTGGGTTAGGTTAGCGTTAGCCTAAGTTAGAGTAACGGTATAGAATGTTTTAATTAACCATCTACAGGTGAAGTAAACAGGGAGTTAATAATCATCAAGTTATATGAATCTAATATACTATAGGACTAGCCGTGCGTGTGTCTGTTCTGGGTAGCCGAAACGGCACAATCGTTTTTCATCAAACTTGGTGGAAAAATCGCGAAAAATTAGTAGTGAAAAAAAAAACCTGGTCCCATGTCGATGGTTTCTTTAGGAAGGCATTAGTTAACAATTTTATTTACGATGGAAAACGATGCAAGTCTACCGACTTGGCGCACCCTAATTAACCATGCACACCCTCATTCGCTGTACGCTGTCACGAGCGTTCAAACTCTCACAAGGGCACGAACGTACCCGCGATCAATTGTTATTTACTAACTTTCGAGTCGATAATATGAACCATTATTGTTTAGACCGGCCCTTGTGTCTCCTCTCGGTAGCTGGTGACATCCTGTGCAGTGTAAACTTTATGATGTCACTACTTAAATGACTAAAGCACCTGCTGGCTCACACCTGTACAGCATTACCAACTCTGTGCTCGAAGCTCCGGTAGTGTTACCATAAAAAATATATCCCCTAAGTTTTTTATGGTATTTTTAGATACTTCTTTACGTGTTTCCTGTAAGACAGTTTTGGATTTTAGATTATGGAAGTAATTCTCGGCTCTTGTGGATTTTATTGTGTGAGGGAGAGATGTGTGAGATGTGAGGAAGATGTGTGAGATGTGAGAGATGTGAGGGAGATGTGTGATGAGGGGGAGATGTGTGATGTGTGAGAGATGTGTGATGTTGGGAGATGTGAGAGAGATGTGAGATAGAGAGAAGTGTGGGATGTGGAAGAGGGATGTTGCAGAGATGTGGGGGGGTGAGAAATATGTGAGATATGTGAGAGTTGAAAGATGTGAATGAGATATGTAAGAGAGACATGTATAAGAGATGTGTGGTGAAAGAGAGACACAGACATGAAAGAGATGTAAATGAGATGTGTAAGAGAGACATGCATAAGAGATGTGTAGTGAAAGAAAGACAGACAGACATGAAAGAGAACGGAAATTTGTTCCTCCGAGTGAATCCCTCTCGAGTTTATTTCATTTTACTTGTGTTGTGATTTTAACTCGTTCAGTTTTTATTGGCAACAGTTTCAAAGGATGTAAAGTATTTTTATTTTCTTCAGGGCAATTCACTATTTCATCTTCATTTAACCTTTTACCGTAATCATGTTTTCTCTTATTTCTCTTATTTATTAGTATTTTGTTATTATTCATTATATTACAGGTAAAGGTGTAAAGAGTAACGGTGTGTGTATAAACTTTTAGTAATTTAGGCTCCATGTTGAAGTAATTATGCCACCTGTCTCTTTGTTGTCTAGGGATGGAACGCAACACAATACACTCCCAGGGATGGAACGCAACACAATACACTCCCAGGGATGGAACGCAACACAATACACTCCCAGGGATGGAACGCAACACAACACACTCCCAGGGATGGAACGCAACACAATACACTCCCAGGGATGGAACGCAACACAACACACTCCCAGGGATGGAACGCAACACAACACACTCCCAGGGATGAAACACAACACAACACACTCCCAGGGATGGAACGCAACACAACACACTCCCAGGATGGGGCCAGCACCTCCAGGGATGAAACACAACCTGGCACCTCCCAGGATTAGAACGCAACACAACACACTCCCAGGGATGAAACACAACACAACACACTCCCAGGGATGGAACGCAACACAACACACTCCCAGGGATGGAACGCAACACAACACACTCCCAGGGATGAAATGCAACACAACACACTCCAATATACTTAACCCATCCAAGCTTCAATTCTCGTATCGTTGACCTCTATCATAAACATTGCGCCAGCGCGGGCAATCAGCAGCGACTGGCGTTCCACTTCACACGATTAATTTAAACAAACTCTTGGCCCGTGTCAGGCTAACGTTCGCCCGTTTAACCTCCCTCCCTTTGCCTGCAGTGGCACACGTCTGTGGTATAATCATTGGTATTCTTCGCTGGCAAGGAAATTAAATACGCTTATGTTAATGTGTTCGCCAGACGAACTAATGCTCGCCTTCCTGTCTACATGTTAAGATACGAGTTATGTTAGGACTAATGTGTGATGAGGGTAATGTTGAAAGCACAATGAGTTTATTATTATTATGATTATTATTATTATTATTATTATTATTATTATTATTATTATTATTATTACTATTACTATTATTATTTTTAATATTACTATTATTATTATTATTATTATTATTATTATTATTATTATTATTATTATTATTATTATTATTATTACTACTATTATTATTTTTAATATTATAATTATTATTATTATTATTATTATTATTATTATTCACTATTATTATTACTATTATTCTACTATTATTATTATTATTATTATTATTATTATTATTATTATTATTATTATTATTATTATTGTTATTATTATTTATTATTATTATTATTATTATTACTATTATTATTATTATTATTATTATTATTATTATATTTATTAATATTATTACTATTATATTACTATATTATTATTATTATTATTACTATTATTATTATTATTATTATTATTATTATTATTACTATTATATTATTATTATTATTATTATTATTATTATTAATATTACTATTATTATTATTATTATTAATTATTATTATTATTATTATTATTATTACTTTTATTATTAATTATTATTATTATTATTATTATTATTATTATTATTATTATTATTATTATTATTATTATTATTATTATTATTATTACTACTATTATTATTTTTAATATTATTATTATTATTATTATTATTATTATTATTATTATTATTATTATTATTATTATTATTATTTTTAATATTATTATTATTATTATTATTATTATTATTATTATTATTATTATTACTATTATTATTACTATTATTATTGTTGTTGGTGTTGTTAAATAAGCACCTTCTCTCACCATAATAGGGTTTAGTGTAGGACAGTAGGTCGTCCTAGAGTTTTGATATTGGAAAGGGCTATAGGGGGCGTTGTATATCGTCTTGGGAATAAATTATTTACAGTCAGGTTGGGGTCGTAGGTCGCCCTATGAATAAAAATCATACAGGGCCAGCTGCGGGTCTTAGGTCGTCTTGGGGATGAAAATCTTACAGGGGTTAGACTAGGGTCGTAGGTCGTCCTGGGAATATAAAGGTACATTCACCTGGATGAATTCGTCTTGATTTTACATGTTAACACGGCGTGAAAAACCTCATTATGGGTCGACATCCGGGCCATTGATCCTCCAATTCCTCGTGACGATTGGGTGAGATTCGTCGTGTGTCGGTGAGGTACACGGCGGTGATTGTGTCTTCCTGAGAGAGAGAGAGAGAGAGAGAGAGAGAGAGAGAGAGAGAGAGAGAGAGACTGGTCCGAATTTTGAGTTATCCCCCCCCTCTCTCTCTCTCCCTCTCTCTCTCTCTTACAATATTACTCTCATTTTTGCAATATGATACGGCCGGAATTTGGGCTTTTTTAATACGAAAACGACCACAATATTAACTCAAAACACGTCCCCGTTTTTGTATTTATAGTTACATATGACAAAAATACACACATGAAACACTACAGATGAGAGACATTTGTGTGTGTGTGTGTGTGTGTGTGTGTGTGTGTGTGTGTGTGTGTGTGTGTGTGTAAGCCAACAAGCAAGTAAACAAACACTTCGTCCGTCTGTCCGTGTTAAGTTAGTCTTCCGTTCGTCCTCCGCCGTTGCTGGTAAGGCGGGAGGAAGCTAAACTAATTCCCAGGCTATATATATTTTCCGTGTGAACGCCATCGTACTGCGGTGTGTGTGTGTGTGTGTGTGTGTGTGTGTGTGGGAGGGCTGGTGGAGTGGGTGAGAGAGGGTGCAATGGTGGCGTAGGGGTGTGTGGGTGGTTTGGATGGCGTGGGTAGAGGCGTGTAATTTGGTGGCGTGGATGACGTGTGTGTGTGTAATGGCCTGAGGGAGACTAGAGGAAGGCGTGTGTATAATACCCTGAGAGGCGTGTAAAGGCGTGTCGTGGGGAGGGCTTAAGTGGGAAGAGGCGTACAATGCAATAATGGCTGAAGATGGACGGAGAGGTATACGTTGTAGCGTGCAGGACGTGTAGTTGGTTGGTAGCGTGCGAGGCGTGGCTCGTGTATCGAAAGCAGGCATCATCCACGCCACCTGCTGACGGCCGCCAACCCCCTCCCAGCAAAAAGTTACCCCCCCATCACATTGATTAGCAATATAGTCGAGATTGATTTGCGATACCACTATCATTTTCAACGAAATTCAACGCTAGTCAAGTGGTGTTGCTCCATATCCTAAAAAAGTTTTATTTTCTCAATATTTTTAATAAAAAGTTTGTGTTGTAAAAGTTTCAGCACACCTGGTGATACCTTGGTGTGTGTGTGTGTGTGTGTGTGTGTTCGTGTGCGCGCGCGTGTGTGTGTGTAGTCCGCTGTGTGGTGTAGGTACACAAAATTGTGTTTCTCTTAATTAATTGGTTCGTTACAGGTTTGTGTGTGACCGTTGACGTGACTTGGGGTGATGATGCAACTACTCCTGCCCTTTGTGCCTTCACTGGACCGGGCGCAGCCAACACACACACACACACACACACACACACACACACACACCGAGTATTGAAATGTATTAATGCTTGTCACTTTCAATTAGGCGAGGACGGTGGTAGACAAAGACGGAATAATTGTCCCGCTGGATTATCTCGTTCTTTTCCTCCCCCTCTTTCTCTCCCTCCCTCCCTCTTTCTCTCCCTCCCTCCCTCTTTCTCTCCCTCCCTCCCTCCCTCCATTCCCTTCTCTCCCTCTCTATAGTCTGTTCCAGCAAGGGGGGGAAGGGGAGGTGGGGAGGAGGTGGGGGGAAGGGGAGGAGTGGGGAGGTTGTCGTGATGTTGTCAATGTGGTTCAGTAGGGAGACTGGAGAGAGGGAAGGAGATGAGGGGAATTATTCGAGTCTCCAGTTTGTTCCAGCTAGGTTAATACTCTGAGAGGGGAAAGGTAGGGTTAGAGAGACAAGGGAAGGAGGGTAGGAGATGGAAAGGAAGGCGAGAAACAGGGAAGGGAAGAGATGTGACAGATGGTGAGGGGAAGGAATTATTTTGTTTCAGGTTGTGCAGAGAGAGAGTACACACACACACGCACACAAGGAAAGGCAGCTACACGTCAATAACTGAGACACATTCCCCCCGACACAGAAATAACAAGAAACAAACCATCACAACCAGACCCTGAAATCTTGCTGAAGTTCGTCAAAAGAAACTGAAACAAACCGTCAAGTCCAGGTTCTGTAATCTGGCTGAACTCTGAAGAAAAAAAAAATTGCAATATCCCTCTGCCCAACCTCAACTCTACCTCACCTTACTACCCAACCTCAGCCTCGCCTCAGTTCCACTACATTTCCCTGCTCAATCTTAGTTCCACCTCGCCTTATTGCCCAACCTCACCCCTACCTCACTTCAATTCCACTTCACTTCACTGTCTAACCTCAGCCCCACCTCACTTTACTGCCCAACCTCAGTCCCACTTCACCTCGCTGCCCAACCTCAGCCCCCACCTCTCTCCACCTTCCCCATCTCTCACAATCCTCCACGTCCCCTCTATCCTCCCCTCCATCTCCTCATCTCCCCCTTCACCTCCCCACTAGCCTCCTCCCCTCCATCTCCTCATCTCGCCCTTCACCTCCCCACTAGCCTCCCCTCCACCTCCTCACCCCCCTTTACCTCCCACATTCCCTCCTTCTCCCATCCTCACCTCCCCTCTCCTCTCCCCCACGCCGCCTCAGGGACTACCTTGATCCATTACCTATGCATAAAGCTAATATGAATTATGAGTCTGGCAGTGATGACCCTCCAGTTTTTGTGTTCATCTGAGCGGAAAATTTCTTATAATGGAGTAAAGTCTCTTGTCTTATTTACTAATGCAGCGGTAATTAAAACTGAGTGTTTGTCCTCCTGGAGAGAGAGAGAGAGAGAGAGAGAGAGAGAGAGAGACTTAAGCATCTCTCAAAACAACCAAATATAAAACAACCCGTAAATAAACCAAAAAAAGACTCGTTAATAAATAAATAAAAGACCCCGGAAATCAATAAAAAAATAAAAGACTGAACATCGTCCACTAAAGAAAAAAAAAGTTTTAAAGTAAATTTTATATAGATTGTCGTTGTTGACCTCCTGGCGTCATGGTGCGTGAGGAGAAGCTGGGTGACTCTTTTGTTTTGTTGGGGAGGGCGAAGGCAGGGAGTGGGGTTAGATAGTAGGTGGAGGAAAAGAAACTGGGGTAGAGGAGGAAGGGAGGGTTGGGTGGAGATGTTGAGGAAAGTTGGGGTTGTAGGGGAAGTTGGGGGTTGTAGGGGGAAGTTGGGGGTTGTAGGGGGAAGTTGGGTTGTAGAATGAATAGGGGAGACGTAGGAGTTGTGAAAAGATAAGGGGGGTAGAGGCAAGTATATAGCACTATTTTGGGTGAGAGAGAGAGAGAGAGAGCATAAATATCTCACCATGAAATAAAAAGGATAAATTTCTTTTTATTTTTTTCCGTCTGGTAACCCGGATTAAAATTTAGCTTTCACCTTCCCTCCCCTTCTCTCTTTTCTGTTTCCTCCGTCTTCCCTCCCACTTTTCCTCCCCTTCTTCCATCCTACCCTCACCACTTCCATTTTCTCCCCCTCTCCTCCTTCTCCTCCTCCCCTTCCCTTCTTCCCGTCCTTTTCCCCCCTCTCCTCCCCTTACTTTCTTCCATCCTCTATCCGCCTCCCCCCTCACTATTTCCCCCATCCTCCCCAAACATAACACCAAACTCATCCCTCACAACGCCCCAGTACCAAACAAGACACAACAAAGCCATGATGCACTGAACAACGAAACACCACTTTGTACTCAACCTAAAATATGAAAGAAAAATCAAATCATATAAATCCCCCCAAAAAAGAGTTGATTGGGTTCATCTCGACTCACCCCAAGGACAAAAAATAAATAAATTAAACCAAAAAGAAACATTGATTAATATCTTCTTCGTGTATTTAAAGTGTGGTTGTAATTTTTAGGGGAGGGGGGGTGGGAGAGGTGAGGCAGGTCTTGTGCAGCCGCCGGGGTTATGTATCACCTAAAGTAGAATTTGAGGCAATTGGTTCAGTATTACGAGGAAAGGGACGCCAATGTGTCTTGACTGTGTGTGGGTGGGTGAGTGGGGAGGAGGGGATGAGGAGAGGAAAGCGAGCTGGGTAGGAGGAGGGCGAAAGGGATGCAAATGTATCTTGACGGTGTGGGGGGGAGGGGAGTGGTACACAAGTATCATTGCGTTAGGAGGGATTGAGGTGGTTGAAAGGGAGGAGAAAGAGGGAGGAGGGGAGGAAGAAGAAGGGGGTGGAAAGGGGAGGAGGAAGAGGAGGGATGGAAAGTGGACGGGAGGGGGTTCTATAATGACTGTTTATTTCGCTCGAGGATTCCTTTATAAATCTTCTTCCTTTTCTTCTCGTCTCCCTCTCCCTCCTCATTCTCTTCCTCTCCCTCCTCATTCTCTTCCTCTCCCTCTCCCTCCTCATCCTCCTTATTCTCCTCCTCTCCCCCCTCACCCTCCTCCTCTTCTCCTCCTCCTCTCCTCCTCCTCCTTTTCCTCCCTCTCCCTCTCTCTCCTCTTTTTTCTCCTCACCCTCATTCTCTTCGTCTCCTCTCCCTCCTCTTCTTCCTCCTCCTCTCACACTTGTGCCCGCGATAATCTAATATTCAAACTCGCGACATTTTGTTAGGATTTACTGATAAAGTTTTGGATGGTGTTCTTTATAACACTACTGTGGGGCCGACCTACTGCTGACCTCACTTGCTCCCTGACCTTACTGCTGACCTCACCTGCTTCCTAACCTTACTGCTGACCTTACCTGCTGCTGACTTTACCAGCTTCTTGACGTAATTTAGGAAACCTGATCTGTTTTTACCTCGTCGTGACATCCCGGTGGGTTGACCTGTTTTGTGACTTCGTTTTGACATCATCCCAGGACCTAGTGTATACAGGTGTTGTACGAGTCAGGTGAACAGACACAAGCCTTGGCGAGGGGCAAAGAGGCGTGGGAAGGGGTGTGTGTGTTGGGCGTGAAGGCGTGGTAAGCTGGGTGGCCTGGCAGGGAAGGTGTGTTGAGATGGGTGGCGTGGCAGGGAAGGTGTGTTGAGATGGGTGGCGTGGCAGGGAAGGTGTGTTGAGATGGGTGGCGTGGCAGGGAAGGTGTGTTGAGATGGGTGGCGTGGCAGGGGAGGTGTGTTGAGATGGGTGGCAGGGAGGTGTGTTGAGATGGGTGGCGTGGCAGGGAAGATTGTGTTGAGATGGGTGGCGTGGCAGGGAAGGTGTGTGTTGAGATGGGTGGCGTGGCAGGAGGTGTGTTAGGATGGGTGGCGTGGCAGGGAGGTGTGTTGAGATGGGTGGCGTGGCAGGGAAGGTGTGTTGAGATGGGTGGCGTGGCAGGGAAGGTGTGTTGGGATGGGTGGCGTGGCAGGGAGGTGTGTTGAGATGGGTGGCGTGGCAGGGGAGGTGTGTTGAGATGGGTGGCGTGGCAGGGAAGGTGTGTTGAGATGGGTGGCCTGGCAGGAAGGTGTGTTGAGATGGGTGGCATGGCAGGGAAGGTGTGTTGAGATGGGTGGCGTGGCAGGGAAGGTGTGTTGAGATGGGTGGCGTGGCAGGGAAGGTGTGTTGAGATGGGTGGCGTGGCAGGGAAGGTGTGTTGAGATGGGTGGCGTGGCAGGGATGGTATGTTAAGCTAGGTGGCGTGGCAGGGAAGATTTAGTGGACTAGGTGGAAGCGTGGTAGGGCAGGTGTGTTGAAGTTGGTGGCCTGGCAGGGAAGGTGTGCAGGGTTAGGAGGAGGCGTGGTAGGGAAGGTGTGCAGGGTTAGGAGGAGGCGTGGTAGGGAAGGTGTGCAGGGTTAGGAGGAGGCGTGGTAGGGAGAGAGGCGTGGTGGGCGCAGGACCATTTTACCTGAAGGCTGCCTTTATTGCTCCCGCTTTTGTTAAGTCGACGCTGATCCCCGCCGGCAATAAAGGCCTCACCCCCTCTCTTCTCACCCCCTCTCACCCCTTAACCACCTGGCTCATTACGCCCCTTCCCTGCACCCCAAACTTTTCCCACCTCTCCCCAACACCACTTCCACTACAGCTCATATACACCTCTCCTGACCCCCATCCACGTCTCCCCGCCTCTCCCTGGCACACCTGCCTCTCCCCACACCTGCACACCTCCTCCACGTCTCCCCACCTCCTTCACCACCCCCAGCACACACACACACACGCAATGGCTGTATGAGTGGTATATAAACACTGCATTTCCCTCTCCTCTCCTCACATCTTTCTCCTCCCCTCTTCACCTTCTCCCTTTTCCTTCTTTACCCTTCTTTCTCTCTCTTCTACGCATGTCTGTCTCTCTCACTGAAACTCTCTTAACACTCACTGCTTCTTGTCGTTTCCTCCCTCTCACTTCTTTCCGTCTTCTCCCTTTTCTCCATCCCATCTCCCTCTGTATCCTCTCCCTATACCTCCCTAACACACCTCGCTTCCTCCTTCCCCCTCCTCCCTTAGTGTGTGTGTGTGTGTGTGTGTGTGTGTGTGTGTGTGTGTGAGGGGAATATTCATGGCGGGGAGATGATGGCGTAGCGAGAGGAAGGTTGCGGATGAGAGAGAAAGGGGGGTGGGGGGTGGGGGTAGGTAGGGGGTAGGAGGAACCACTGCTTTTATTTTCTTAACTCATATATAAATATAAATTCCTTTATTCAGATATTCTTATTATTTATACATTATGTTCATCTTGTTTTTCTTCTTTATTCAGTTCTTTATCTCCTTAATTCATTTGTTTATCCTTTATTTATTTATTCCTAGTCAAAATAACATTAATCCGGCATCCACTTGTCCGGAAACCCCGATTATCCGGCAAGAAAAAGCTTCAAGACATTCGTTGGGTTGTATTATACACTCCGGTATTGTACATTGTTATAGTACCATACTTTATTATACACTTTACCTGACTTTACAATACCTGCGACAACTTTACTACAGTGCATCCCATTAAAAAAAAGAGGAAATAAAAGTAAAAAAAAGTAAAAAATAAAAGTGAAAAAAAACAGTATCTTGAGGTTTTGTTGTGATGACTAGGAGTTAACATCGTCCAAGAGTTCGTTAACCTCCTCTCTCCCCATCCCTCCCTCTTCCCTCCCTTCCTTCCCCCTCCCTTCCTTCCCCCTCCCTTCCTTCCTCCTCCCCCTCCCTTCCATTCCTTCCTTCCCCTCCCTTCCTTCCCTCCTCCCTTCCTTCCCCTCCTCCTTCCTTCCCCTCCTCCCTTCCTTCCCCTCCTCCCTTCCTTTCCCTCACTCCTTCCTTCCCCTCCTCCCCCTCCCTCCCCTCCCCTCCCTTCCTTCCCCCCTCCTTCCTTCCCCCCTCCCTTCTTCCCCTCCTCCCTTCCTTCCTCCTCCTTCCTTCCCTCCTCCTTCCTCTCCCTTCCTTCCTCCTCCCCTCTCCCCTCCTCCCCCTCCTTCCTTCCCCCCTCCCTTCCTTCCCCTCCTCACCCTTCCCCCTCCTTCCTTCCCCTCCTCCTTCCTTCCCCCTCCTTCCTTCCCTCCTCCCTTCCCTTCCCCTCCTCCCTTCCCTCCTTCTCCCCTCCCCCAACCTTTTTTAAGTACAATTTACCTTATTTTTTTTTTGTCTGATCTTTAAATATGGTTTAATTATGGCGCTGTTACAGGCACTAACTCACCTTTAAAGATGCCACAACGTACAGTCTCCAGGTATGACGCTCCGTTAACTAAGACAAGACATACGCCTGAAAAGATGCTCCAATCTCCAGGTATACAACACCATTAACTCTATTACCCTAAGACACACGCCATTAAAGACGCTCCATTAACTAAGACACACGCTTTTAAAGATGCCCCATTAACTACGTGACGCCGTTAAGGGTGCTCCAATCTCCAGGTATAAAACACCATTAACTCTATTACCTTAGACACACACGCCATTAAAGATGCTCCATTAACTAAGACGCACGCCTTTAAAGACGCTCCATTAACTAAAACGCACGCCTCCATTAACTGAGACACATGCCTCTATTAACTAAGACACACGCCTTTAAGGATGCTCCATTAACTACACCTTTTAGTCGACATCATTACTCTTGAGTATAATGTATCAGGTAAAATGGTCAGAGTGTCACATCTTTCATTATACTCGAGTCTGGTTGAGGCTCACAAGTTCCTCCTCGACGCCTTAGTTAAGCTCTCAACTTCTATGACTTGAAGTTCGTAATCCGGGGGCTGGAGGAGGACTCTTGGGGGGGGTGGAGTGGAGTACTGGTGTGTGGTGGAGGAGGTTCTGGGGGGGGTGACTGGTGTGTGGAGGTGAAGGAAGGTTGAATTTGTCTAGCGTACATACGTGTGTGTGTGTAAAAGAAAACACTGAAACATACAAAAAAGAAAACACGGAGATAAAGATGCGAATAACAAAACAACACGTAAACAGAAACGGAAAAAAAACGTGAAAAACTACAATGAAGAAATGTAAACAATGGAAAAAAATCGAAAGAAAAAATTAAAACACGAAAAAAAAAATAGAATAATAGAAACGATAAAAAATACACAAACAACTTGAAGTAACGAAGCGAAAAAAAAAATATTGAATTTCCGTTATAGACTAAACATTAATTCTAAATTCTTGGGGGAAAAAAATAAAGGAAAATATTAAGGATGATTCCGAAGGTTTATATTATAAGGTGCCAACACAATAGGCCTATAGAATGCCATTTTATACGGGGTCTATAATGTCACTTTATACGAGAGTATTATAGTGCCACTTTATAGGAGAGTATTATAGTGCCACTTTATAGGAGAGTATTATAGTGCCACTTTATAGGAGAGTATTATAGTGCCACTTTATAGGAGAGCATTATAGTGCCACTTTATACGAGAGCATTATAGTGCCACTTTTCACCGTTACATTTCAGGGGATACAGTTGTTGTATTCATTATTAAGCATCGTCTGTCACTTCCGCCTCTGGTGTGACCTTAACAGTGAGCAGGCGTGGTGAGGGAGTTTTGTTAGGTGGTTTAGTTGACGTTGGGTTAGGTTAGGTTAGGTTTGGTTAGGTTAGGTTTGGTTAGGTTAGGTTAGGTTAGGTTAGGTTAGGTTTGGTTAGGTTTGGTTAGGTTAGGTTGGGTTTGGTATTGATTGGTTATGGTTGGGTTGGATTAGGTTGAGTTAGGTTAGGTTAGGTTAGGTTTGGTATTGTTTGGTTATGGTTGGGTTGGATTAGGTTGAGTAAGGTTATGTTTGTATTAGGCTGGGTTAGATTAGGTTAGGTTACGTTTGGCTGGGTTGGGTTGGGTCGGGTTGGGTTGTTGTTGTCATTATTTTATAACTGCGCTTTAACAACTAAGGTCTTCAAGCACAAACAAGGTCAGTAACTACACTATTCCGTCAACAATTAAAAATAATGAAAGCTACAACTCTCTCTGTTAGGTTTGAGTTGTGTTGGACGTCACTCATCATGGTTGATGGGTTGACTGGTGGATCAGGAAAGGGGGGGGGGTAGACTGGTCATACCGTTGCCACCTCATTTAGTCAATCAACCAGTCAACCAGTTCTTTATTCAGCCATATAGCCATCAGTCAACCAAGGAGTCAATCAGCTAAGCAGGGCATTTAACCAGTCATCCATCCATCCAACCTTATGCGGGATGGATGACAGGGAAAGAGGATGTGCGAGAGCTCAGAAGGTGGGGGGGGGTGAGAAAACAGCTGTTGGCGGGCTTGTTAGGCGACGCGGAAAGTTAGCCGACGTTACTGTTCATCAAAAAAACCGAGATAGGGAGGAAGGGTGAGAGGGAGGGTGAGAGAGAGAGAGAGAGAGAGAGGATGGTATTAAGGGAGGCAGGAATGGGGGATAAAGAGGGTGGTTAAATGAGACGGAGGAAGGGAGGAAAGGACGGAGAGGGAGGGAAGGAGTGGCATCGGTCTCATCTTGCCAGGGCGATGGTGGTATGTGAAGGAAAGGGAGGAAAAACCCCTGGGGATTACTTATTCATCACCAGCCTTAACCCATTCTGGATGCTAATTCACTGCCCCCTCTGGGACTATCTGTTTTAGCGACGATGAAAACCTTCTGGCAGGCAACATCCTCCTCCTCATCCTCCTCCTCATCCTCCTACCCCATCCTCCTCCTCATCCTCCTACCCCATCCTCCTCCTCATCCTCCTACCCCATCCTCCTCCTCATCCTCCTACCCCATCCTCATCCTCCTACCCCATCCTCATCCTCCTACCCCATCCTCACTCCATTCTCCCCCTACTCCTTCCTCCCCTACACCATCTCATCTCCCCCTTCCCCTTCATCCTCCTTCTCCATACTCCCCCTTTCCTGTTCTTCCTTCTTCCCCTTCATCATCCTTCTTTCCCAATCCTTTCACTTCCCCTTCACCTCACTTCCTCTATCCTTACCCCCCCCTTTCCCCTCAATATCCTTCCCCATTCCCTCCCCTCCTATCCTTTCCCCTTTCCCCTCCCTTTCATATCCTTCCCCCTTCCACTTACCATCACTAACAACAACAACAACGGCTGCATGATGACAGTCGGGTGAGGCAGTTTGTCAATACTCCCAATGCAATTACTGGACACGGGGCCAGCTGTCATCATCCAAGACGGTTTAATCTTAAAGAATGGTATGACTTCTGATTATTCCGGAGTCGTCTACACGTTAGCCTTAATACCGTAAAAGACGCATCATGGCGCCTCATTAACTTTATCCAATTGTGAAGTATAGCACCTGGCGTAAGAGTATAAATATGAGAGGGGCGTAACTCCCTGCTGGCACTGTGTTCCAGGCTGACGGACGGTATACGTGTCTTCACTATTTAAAGGGATTAGAATACCCTTTCTTATGTTCTGTGGATCAGTTATGGTCCTGCTAAACCTGTCTGTGGTGCAGGCTGTGTGGACCATGGTATTGTAGTAGCCTGCGTGTACAACAGTGGAAAAAGCTGCTATAAAAGGGACGTTAATTCTAGCTAGAGAAAAACACCACTAAAATGTCACGCACAGTCACCACCACAGTCCGGATCACGCGCGGCGACACTCCTGGCAGACACGAGAGGTTGACTTTGTGTGTGTGAATGTTGTGTTACGGGAGACTGATCGGTTTATACTGGCGAAGAAACAGACAAAGAAGTACTGAGATTAGCTAAAACAAGAGAAATATTGAAAATAAAAAATAATAAAGGAAATGAGATACGCGTTCATGTGATTAGACATAAGGGAACAACAACGGCGGCAGGTAGGCAGAGATTGGTATGGATGAATGAAATTAACAACTGTAGTCCCAGGAGAGAGCGAGACAGAGAATTTGGGAGGATTGATAACAAGATCCCGACAATATTTTGAAGTGGTGGGCTGTGGTCGCCAATCCCCAGACCCGAGAATGCTGCATTGATTGATTTATTGGTTAAAGATGTCTGAACCTGTCGTGGTGAAGACTGTCCGGACCATTATTGGGACGTCTTTTCGTTTACTAGACTGATATAGACTGTCATCTAAATACTCACTAAAACAGACTGTCTCCACCTGTAAACAAAGAATAAGAGCCATGTTTATAACAGCCTAGTCACCCTCTTTACCTACTGGAACACCCTGTAAGAACCTCCCCCTCAGGAACAGTTCTGCAGCACCAACAACAGTCTTATCAGGACCTATTGTCTGGGATATACTGCCCCCCGTGGTCGTCTGCTGCAACATACCGCCACTTAATCTTTCGTCTCCTGTGAGGTGAAATTTACCCTTAAGATCGTCCGCCTCTTTCGACATCTTGGACCTCATCTCCATAATTTACCCCAACGAGGTATTTTTTGAAGGCGTTGAGTTACATACGAGGCGTGACGGCCGACGCTCCCCTCCTCCCCGTCCTGCTCTTCTGCCGCCTCGGGTCCTATCCATGTCTCTATCCCACCTGTTCTTGTTGCTGCTTACTGCTATCCTACCATCCTGTCGCTCTTCTGATATCCTGCCACTATCCTGCCATCCTGCCGCGGCCTTGTCCTTCCCCTTGCTTCATCTTCTTGACTCTCTTTGCTTCTGTTCTTCGTGTGTTGACATCTTGTTCTCATCTACGCCCCTTTCCCACCTCATCCTTTCCTTTCCCTTCCCACCTTCCCCCTCTCAACTTCTCCTTTCCCATTTCCCCTTTCCTTCCCCTCCTCTTTTCTCTATCTCACCTTCCCCTTCCCTCCCTTACCCCCTCTCCCTCCCTTACCCCTTGCATAAATCCTGTCGCATCCTTCCACCACCACCACCCACCTTCCCTCCCACCCACCCACCCACCCACCCTCCCGGATTTAGTTAGTTACTCGCTAGTTGCTCTTACTTATTCGTTCCTTTCTCGTTAATATCATCCATGATTACAGCGCTGCCCTGAATAACGCGGCTGTTAGCTGTCTCTTAAAGTAAAGGGGGGGAGGAGGAGGCTGATGATGGTGTGGCTGTCGGGTCGAGTCTTTATATAATCAGTTGAGGAGTCTTTCTTCCTTGCTCTTCCTCCTCCTCTTATTATTATTCCTCCTCCTCTCCCTTCTTCTTTTCTTCCATCTTTTTTTTCTTTCTACTTTAAGTCCTCCCTTCCCTTCCCTCTTTCCTTCCCTTGTTATTCTACCTCCTCTTCCACATTTTCTTCCACCTCCTTTTCTTCCTTCTATTCCTTCCCCCTTCCGCTTCATTCCCTCCTCCTTCTCCTCCTCCTCCTTCTCCCTCCCCCCTTCTCCCCTCCTCCCCTTCTCCCTCCTCCCCCTTCCCTCATCTCCCCTTCTTCTCCCCTAAGGTCTTATGTTTTGAGTCTTTACTGTGATAAAAGAGGTAGATAACTTTCAGAGTCTTTATCGTGAGAAAGAATTTTGTTGTTTTACCGTTGTTTTACATTAAGTCCTTAACTTGTGTCGTGTCAGAGTCCTGATCTGTTCTTACAAGTCTTAATCACGCCGAAGAAAAAGTCTTTGTCGGTTTGATTAACACAGTTAAAAATAAAAAAATAAAATAAGTTTTTTTGACCAGTGCCTTCTCGTGCTTCCTCCCCCGAGAATTCTAAAAGACCATATCTGTAAAAGACTTATTTTGAATCTTACGGTAAATAGGTGGTTCTTGGTGTAAATAGGTGGTTCTTGGTGTAAATAGGTGGTTCTTGAGGTGTAAATGGGTGGTTCTTGGTGTAAATGAGTGGTTCTTGGTGGCGAAATAAGGTGGTTCTTGGTGTAAATGGTGGTTCTTGGTGTAAATGGGTGGTTCTTAGATGTAAATGGGTGGTTCTTGGTGTAAATGAGTGGTTCTTGCTGTAAATGAGTGGTTCTTGGTGTAATGGGTGGTTTCTTGAATTATGTAAATAATTGGTTCTTGAATGGTGTAAATGGGTGGTACTTGGTGTATAAATGGGTGGTGCCAATTGTAAATGGATGGTCACTTAGTGTAAATGAGTGGTTCTTGGTGTAAATGAGTGGTACTTGGTGTAAATGGGTGGTGCTTGGTGTAAATGAGTGGTTCTTGGTGTAAATGGGTGGTTCTTGGTGTAAATGGGTGGTTCTTGGTGTAAATGAGTGGTACTTGGTGTAAATGGGTGGTACTTGGTGTAAATGGGTGGTTCTTGGTGTAAATGGGTGGTTCTTGGTGTAAATGAGTGGTACTTGGTGTAAATGGGTGGTACTTGGTGTAAATGAGTGGTTCTTGGTGTAAATGGGTGGTTCTTGGTGTAAATGGGTCAGTCTTGGTGTAAATGAGTGGTTCTTGATGTAAATGGGTGGTTCTTGGTGTAACTAGAGTTTTCCCATTCTTACGAAGTCTTTTTTGAGGGAAGGACGAACCACATCTGAACTTCCATAGATTCGGTCTTTATTTTGTGGTTTTAGGACTTAAGTCTTTTCAAAGTTCAAGTCTTAGATATACCTCGAGTCAGTATTGTCGTTGTCAGTCCTAGTCAAGTCTTACCGTTGTCAGTCTTGGTCACCTCTTACCGTTGTCAGTCTTAGTCAAGTGTTACCGTTGTCAGTCTTGGTCACCTCTTACCGTTGTCAGTCTTAGTCAAGTCTTACCGTTGTCAGTCTTGGTCACCTCTTACCGTTGTCAGTCTTAGTCAAGTCTTACCGTTGTCAGTCTTTAAGTCTTACTGTATAAGGTGGTGTGGTGGTCGAAGTCAATCTTAGCGGGGGTGTTTTTTTTTATTTTAGGGCGAAGGAAAGGTGGAAGGGTGAGGATGGGAACGTATCATGAACTCTCCCTTCGTCTCCCTCAGTGTCCCCACCCACACACCTGTCACCCCACCCCACCTCACCCCACCCCCTCCTTACCCACCCACCCACCCCACCCCACCCCCACCCCACCCACCCCCACCCCACACCCCACAGAACTCACGATGACAATGAATATGTCACTACCACCAACGCTAAAAAAAGCTCCCCATCTCTCCCTCCCCTACTCTCCTTGCTCCCTCCCCTCCCCTCCCAAACCTTAGTCACTGGATCTATGACAGTAAACTTCTGAGAATTCCTTAATCCTTCAATAAAATTAAATCACCCCTCCCTCCCTATCCTCCCCACCACTCACCTCACTCCCCATCATTCTCCTCCCCACCTTCCCCACCACGCAGCTGGAGGTTTATTTAAACTTTTCTGTCACGTCAGTCACTGTTTTTTCATTAGGTTTAAGCATTGGTTTAGTGGGCAGTGAGCATGACAAGCAGCTAATGCCTCCCTTTTTTTACGTGGGTTCGTCTCCCCCTTTTAAGTAGATTAGTTATGTCCAAGAGGAATATGATTTAAATTTATATTCTTTTTTTAATTATTAGTTATCTTATGTATGTGTATTTATAACTTGAGGGGGGGGGGTAAATTGGGCTCTGTTGTTGTTATTATTGTTGTTGTTTTTGTTGATCTTAAGAAAATAATGATATAATTTTTTGTGGGGTATTTTTTTTTTTTGACTGGTTTAAGAAAATCTGCTGTAAATTTCTAGTTTGTTTGGTTTTGTTTCGTTAGTTTTCGTATTGTTTAAGTTGTTTCATTGGTGGTTTTATTGTAGTAGAAGGATCGTTAGTATTTATTGGGTGAACGATGAGAAATGACGATTATCAGCTGATTTTTATTATTATTATTATTATTATTATTATTATTATTATTATTATTATTTGATTCTTGTGATGATATAAGTTAGGTTAGGTTAAATTAGCACACACACACACACACACCACACACACGCACACACACACACACACACACACACACTGCCTTACCCTCCTTCCTACCCTTGCCTCTTCTCCCCCCTCTCCACCTCCCCTCCCCTCACCTCCTCTCCTCACCTCTCTCCCTCCCCTCACCTTCTCTCCCTCACCACCTCCCCTCCCCTCATCTCCTCTCCCTCTACCTCTCCCTCCCCTCCTCCTCCCCCTCCCTCCTCTCCCCTCCCCCTCTACCTCCCCTCCCCCCTCCCACCACCCCTCCCTACCCACCTCTCCCCTCCCCTCACCACCCCTCCCTCCCCTCCCCACCCCTCCCTCTACCTCTCCCTCCCTCGTCTTTCTCCCTCCACCACCTCTCCCTCCACCCTCTCCTCCACCTCTCCCTCCACCACCTCTCCCTCCCTCACCTCCTCCCCCTCACCACCTCTCCCCTCCCCCTCACCCCTCCCTCACCTCCTCTCCCCTCCCCCTCACCTCCTCTCCCCCTATCTGCTCGTTCATTTCATTCAACTAGAGAGATTCATTTTATATCCTACCCTCAGCTTCCAGCAATATTGAGAGAGGTTATTGAAAGCAAACTTGCCCGTGTTCACCCCTGGGCGGCTCCTCCCTAAATCCGTTTTGAGTTTTGTGATTCCAGGGCTCGAGGGAGGGAGGGAGGGGGGGTTAACTTTCACATGTTAACTCTTGGTAAACTCTGGGTTGACGTGGTGATTCCAGGGGGTAAACTCGTGGGGGAAATTCTTCATAATTGCGAGTAAACTAATTAAACTCTGCCATGGTAAGTCTGATGTCATGTCAATTCCTGATAAATTCTCTCGTAATTCCACCTCAATTCCCAGTTGGGTTTGTAATTTTAAGGGTCAATTCTAAGTTAGTATTTAAATTCCAAGTTATTCTTAGGTTTTTTATTTTCTATTTGAAAATTTTGAGGTAAACTTTTATAAATTCTTGGTGAACTGCGTCAAAAATTCTAGGTCAAACTTCAAATTTTAGGTCAGAATTCTTGAATATTAGGACATTTATTTTTAGCAGTCCCACCTTCCTTTCCTTCTTCCCTTCTTCTCCACCTGCCTTCCCCACCTCTCGCCTCCTCTTCCCCACCTACCTTCCCCCTTCTTCTCTTCCCCACTTACCCTTCCTCTCTTCTCGCCTCCTCTTCCCCACCTACCTTCTTCTCTTCCCTACTTACCCTTCCCCTCTTCTCGCCTCCTCTTCCCCACCACCATTTCCTAATCCATTAACACCTCCTCTCCTTGTTTCCCTCTCACCCCTTATATATATTCCTCACCTCCCTCTCCTACCCTCTCACCTTCACTTTCTTATCCACTCCCCCCTCTCCCATATTTATCTATGATACTTTTCCCTCTCCCTTTCACTCACTCACTTACCTACCCCCACCCTTTCTATTGCACAACTCTCTCCTTTCCTCTCAGTTCCCTCTCTCTGCCTCCCTTCTTCCCTCCCACTCACTTTATCCCATACCCTCTCTCTCCCCTCCTCCCCACTCACCAACCCTCCCTCCCACCCTCTTCTTTCCTCCCCAACCCTTCCTCCCTCCTAAGTTGAGGAGTTGCAGCTTCTTGCTAGATGTCCGGGATTACGGAGTGGGGAGGTTAGGGGAGGGGTGGGGAGGTCAAGGGAGGGGTGGGGAGGTCAGGGGAGGGGAGTAGCCAAGATGCAGCCTGCCCTGAAGTTTTAATTATAATACACGTGCTGGCAGCTCAAAGTTGGCCCTGGTGCAGTTTTCTCCTTCTCCCCAACGACATGGCGATGGACCCTACCACTTACTCCCCACCACCACCTCTTTCTCCCCACCACCACCCCTTTTTCCCCACCATCCCCTTTCTCTCTACCACCACTCCTTATTCCCACCACCACCCCTTTCTCCACCACCCCTCTTTCCCCACCATCCCCTCTACCACCACTCCTTATTCCCACCACCACCCCTTTCTCCCACTCATGACACCCCCTTCTCCTCCTCGTCATGACACGGCGAAAGACTAACTCCTCCCTCCCCACCTCCACTAACCCCCCTCCACTCCTCCTCCCCTCTCGTGACACAGTGATGACCCTTCCATCTTCCTTCCTCCTCCTTCCTCCCCACTCCACTAACTCCCCCCCCTCCCCCGACACCCCCGACGGACCCTCTCCACTTCTCCCAAACTTTCTGTCCGCCTCCAGATTAAACATCTTTCATTATTGTTGCAAGTTTGGCTGCGGGGAATTGTCTGTGTGGCTGTGGATGGAGGAAAAGGAAGGAAGGAAGGAAGGAAGGAAGGAAGGAAGGAAGGAAGAGGAAAAGAAAAGAAAAAAGGGAGGAAGGGAAAAGGAGATTGTTTTGTCTATACTCATCCGTAACGTCGCTGGGGCTCATCTGAAGACCCACCTGCGGGCAGCTGATTGTGGGTCGTCTACCTGTTTGATACACCTGTTTTTATTGTCAGGCCTTAGTATCTGTTCAGGAAACCACGACATTGGAACGACAACCACGACATGGGAACGACAACCACGACACGAGAGCGACAACCACGACACGGGAACGACAACCACGAACAGAGAGCGACAACCACGACACGGAGCGACAACCACGACACGGAACGACAACCACGACACGGAGCGACAACCACGACACGGAGCGACAACCACGACACGGGAACGACAACCATGACACGGGAGGACAACCACGACATGGGAACGACAACCACGACATAAACGACAACCACGACATGGGAACGACAACCACGACACAGAGCAACAACCACGACATTAAAACGATAAGTGAACTATATATCGACAACCAACCGCAGTTTTGACTGGGGACGGAAACTACAACTTAAACAGAAACTACGACTTAAAACAGAAACTGACTTAAAACAGAAACTACGACTTAAAACAGAAACTACGACTTAAAACAGAAACTACGACTTAAAACAGAAACTACAAATTTAAAAACAGAAACTACGACAAAACAGAAACTACGACTTAAAACAGAAACTACGACTTAAAACAGAAACTACGACTTAAAAACAGAAACTACGATTAAAACAGAAACAACGACTTAAAACAGAAACTACGACTTAAAACAGAAACTACGACTTAAAACAGAAACTACGATTTAAAACAGAAACTACGACTTAAAAACAGAAACTACAACTTAAAACAGAAACTACGACTTAAAACTAAGACACGAAAGATAACAGACATCATATTTTTCGACACTTCAACTTGGCGATGCAGAAACAAACAAGCAATCAAGGGTTTTTTCTTACTGTTTGACTTCGATGGGAACAACAACTTTAAGACGAAACAACAACAACAACTTTAAGACGAAACAACAACAACAACAACTTTAAGACGAAACAACAACAACAACAACTTTAAGACGAAAAACAACAACAACAACTTTTAAGACGAAACAACAACAACTTTAAGACGAAACAACAACAACAACTTTAAGACGAAACAACAACAACAACTTTAAGACGAAACAACAACAACAACTTAAGACGAAAACAACAACAACTTAAGACGAACAACAACAACAACTTAAGACGAAACAACAACAACAACTTTTAAGACAAAACAACAACAACAACTTTAAGACGAAACAACAACAACAACTTTAAGACGAAACAACAACAACAACTTTAAGACGAAACAGCAACAACAACTTTAAGACGAAACAACAACAACAACAACAACTTTAAGACGAAACAACAAAAATTTTAAGACGAAACAACAACAACTTTAAGAAGACACAGCGACTTTAAGACGACAAGACACCATGACACGACACCATGACACGACACCATGACAGGAAGCCATGACAGGAAGCCATGACACCGGCGACACAACAGGTTTACTTGGCAGAAAAATTGGTGCCTCACAATCTGTCGGCAGTGTTGGTAAAGTCCTCCTTCTCATCCTCGTCCTTCCTCCTCCTCCCTCCATTCCTCCTCCTCCCTCCTTCCCTCCTCCCCCTCCCACGGCAGATGCAATACACACTCAAACATCAATTTTAAGTTTTAGATGAGTTTGGTACGAGCAGAGGAGGAGACAGCGGTGTTGTGGTGGTGGTAAACACGGGTACACTGATAGCTAAGTGTCCTGTAAAGACGACAAAATGGCGTATTGAGGATATTATTATTATTATTATTATTATTATTATTATTATTATTATTATTATTATTATTATTATTATTGTTGTTTGGAGGAATAAATCGTATTACAGCCCAAATAAAATATATACAATAAACTCATTCTCGGTATTTATTTATTTATTTATTTATTTATTTATTTTGTTTAGTATTTCAATCAGTAAAATGATGCACATACATACACACACGTTCATGATTTACATAGATTTACGGTTTTATATAACGAGCTTAATTTACATAATATACATTGACGTCATTTACATAATTTACTTTTTTTATGTACTTGGCGGTTGTAAATGAGTCGTAGTTAATTAATTTACATGATTTGTATAAAGAGGAGGATTTACAAAATTGACATAATTAGCGTAATTTACTGTGATGTAATTTAGGAGATTTTGTGTCATGATCGTAATTCAGGTGATTTACATAATTTCAATTTACATTAATCAAATTCTTTATGACTTGCACATAGTTTATACACATAGTTTATATACTGGCAGCTCTATGTGATCGACATTTTCTCTGTATGGTTATATAATTTGTATTGTTCGTATTTACAAAATTTACACAATACACATTATCGTTTTTTAAAAGAGTTAGATTTTCATGTGGTCGATAATTTACACTTGTTTAATTTACATTCATGAGTTATAGTGATGTATTTAATATCTGAGACAATTTACACCAATAATTTTTACACAAATTTATGCCAACATTTACACCAACTTAATAAACACTTAACAATAATTAACACAACATAACACACCTATTATGGCAGTTAACATGCTTAACATTAATTAACACACGATACACTAAATAACATGATAATTAGCTAACCATAACCTAACCATAACCTAACCTAACCATAACCTAACCCTAACCTAACCAAACCATAACCTAACCAAGCCATAACACAACACAACCTACCACCTTACACCTACCCCCAACCTACCTAACCCAACACCCTACCCCCAACCCTCCAACCATAACCTCCAACCCCTAACCATAACCTAACCCAACCCCCAACCTAACCATAACCTCCTCACATAACCTCAGCAACCTAACCATAACATAACCATAACCTAACCAAACCATAACCTCACCAACCTCCTAACCATAACCTAACCCCCTAACCTGGCCAACCTCCTAACCCCTAACACCACATAACCTAACCATAACCTAACCATAACCTAACCTAACCTATGAAACACACTGAGTTCCTTCACAGTATACACCTGGAACACCCACCTTTTCAGCGCTCATTTCCCGACATTGGCTCAGCGAACACTTTTAATTTTGTCCAAATAATATGAATTGAAAACGTCAAAGGAATGAGATTATTTTGGAACGGATTTTGTTCATGATAATTTTTCTTCCTGTAATTTTGTTTTATGTATGTATGTATGTATGTATGTATGTATGTATGTATGTATGTATGTATGTATGTATGTATGTATGTATGTATGTGTGTATGTATGTATGTATATATGTATGTATGTATGTGTATGTATGTATGTATGTATGTATATATGTATGTATGTATGTATGTATGTATGTGTGTATGTTGTATGTGTGTATGTACGTATGTATGTATGTTATGTCTGTATGTATGTATGTATATATGTATTGTGTATGTTTGTATATGTATGTATGTATGTATGTAACATAATCTTAGCTGTATTGAAACTTAGTTAATATAAGTTAAAATATATTAACACTAAGTTAAACGTGATGTAAGTCGATAAGTTAACTCCTCCCAAACTTAACATTAACCTCAACTAACTAAACCTTAACAAATATAAAATGCTATAAACGTTTAAACACCTCATTAACAAATTTAACATGACACAGTAAGTTAACATTAAATAGAATAAATAAAAAAAAATTATATGAATCCAGAAAAGAGACAAGACCAGTATTATCGATTATTCATCCTGGGAAAAAAAAAACTCCCTACACAACCCAAGTATATGATTGTTTTTTTTTTCCCAGGATGAATAGTGATGATCATATCGTTAGCTTGGGTTCAGAGTTGTAATAAACCCGAGTGACGTAAAAGCTTGGAGAGTTTGATGACCGTCATTCTTACGTATAGCGAATTATAGTTGCCTACATTACTACCTTACATAACGAAGCCGAGTTTGTTATATGAGTCACTATGTTCGTGGATTAGATGGGGCAAAATTCAATTAGATATATATAATAATTTTTGAAAGATAGTTTTTTTTATTATTAATTTAATTTTTATTTTTCTGTGGAGTTGAATGAAATATTTTACAATGTTAGATTATAATTGTTCTATTGAATTCATATTTTTAACAGATGATTGTAACAAATATCGCGTTAGATTTTAATTATTTTAACTAATTTCTTGTTTATTTGATAACTTCCAACATATTGTTAATTAATATCATCTGAGGTTACGATTTAGTTAATTTTAAGTTTATTCTACAAATCTCTGAAAAATTCTACAAAACCATAGGCATCCAGGCAGGTCCTACAAAACCAATATAATCAAGAGAGATCCTTCAAAACCGTAGACATCCTGACGCATCCTTCCGTCCTCCTCATCTCCTTAGTTACCCTGAAGGAGGCGTCGGGCGGGATTCCTCATTGTGCAGTTTTTAGATCGCGTCATTAATTTCCTAGTATCCTATCAACATGTGAATAATTACGCTGCTGCCTGTAATTTCTCGTAACATGCAAAGTGCGCATTAGGTGTGAGAGGCGTGTGGAGGAGGTGGTGGAGTGGGGGTTGGGGGAGGTGTTGGAGTGGGGGGGAGGTGGGGGGGAGATGACAGGAGGTGGTAGAGTGGTGATAGGGAGATGAGGAGGTGGTGGTGGTGATGGAAGGAGGGAGATATGAGGAGATGTGGAAAAATTGGTGGAGTACTATTGGAGGGATGGAGATGTGGAGATGAGGGAGAGATGAGGGAGTAGGGAGATGTGAGAGAGGAGAACTTTGAGAAGGTATCAGAGAGTCATTGAGGCAACCCCAGACATATGGTAGGTATTAACCTAACCTAACCTAACCCAACCTAACCACAACCGCAGTCACCACAAACCGCAGTCACCATAACCGCACAGTCACCATAACCGCACAGTACCATAACCGCACAGTCACCATAACCGCACAGTCACCATAACCGCACAGTCACCATAACCCACAGTCACCATAACCGCACAGTCACCATAACCGCACAGTCACCATACCCGCACAGTCACCATACCCGCACAGTCACCATAACCGCAGTCACCCTACCAGTCACCATAACCGCACAGTCACCATAACCGCACAGTCACCACAACGCACAGTCACCATAACCGCACAGTCACCATAACCGCACAGTCACCATAACCGCACAGTCACCATAACCGCACAACCATAACCGCACAGTCACCATAACCGCACAGTCACCATAACCGCACAGTCACCATAACCGTACAGTCACTCTTGTAAGATGTGAAAGAGCCACAAAAGTCAACGCTGGGAAGATGTGAAGCACCAGAGGCATAAATCCCCCAACTTTTTTTCACGTGAACTTTAATTCCCGACCTGTGAAGTTATTTCGGAAACCGCCAAAATTTTAGTCGTCGAAATTATTTGTGGTACGTTTATTGTAGCTCGTCTCTCTCTCTCTCCTCTCTCTCTCTCTCTCTCTCTCTCTCTCCTCTCTCTCTCTCTCTAATGGCACCTCCTCGCCATTACCACACCCAGAAAATAATTACTTACTAATAATATCACTTGGTATTTTTGGGCAGTCTTCATTATGTTTAGTTATTTATGTAGTGACTGGTGTGTGTGTGTGTGTGTGTGTGTGTGTGTGTGTGTGTGTGTGTGTGTGTGTGTGTGTGTGTGTGCGTGTGTGTAGGTTGTATGTATATATGTGTGCGTGTGTATAAGTGTGTATGTATATGTCTTGTGTGTATGTATATGTCTTGTGTGTATGTATATGTCGTGTGTGTGTGTGTGTGTGTGTGTGTGTGCGTGTGTGTAGGTTGTATGTATATATGTGTGCGTGTGTGTATAAGTGTGTATATATATGTCTTGTGTGTATGTATATGTCTTGTGTGTGTATATATGTCTTGTGTGTATGTATATGTCGTGTGTGTGTGTGTGTGTGTGTGTGTGTGCGTGTGTGTGGGTTGTATGTATATATGTGTGTGTGTGTATAAGTGTGTATGTATATGTCTTGTGTGTATGTATATGTCTTGTGTGTATGTATATGTCGTGTGTGTGTGTGTGTGTGTGTGTGTGTGTGTGTGCGTGTATGTGTGTGTGTGTGTGTGTGTGTGTGTGTGTGTGTGTGTGTGTGTGTGTGTGTGTGTGTGGGTTGTATGTATATATGTGCGTGTGTGTATAGTGTATGTATATGTCTTGTGTGTATGTATATGTCTTGTGTGTATGTATATGTCGTGTGTGTGTGTGTGTGTGTGTGTGTGTGTGTGTGTGTGTGGGTTGTATGTATATATGTGTGCGTGTGTGTATGTGTATGTATATGTCTTGTGTGTATGTATATGTCTTGTGTGTATGTATATGTCGTGTGTGTGTGTGTGTGTGTGTGTGTGTGTGTGTGTGTGCGTGTGTGGGTTGTATGTATATATGTGTGCGTGTGTGTATAAGTGTATGTATATGTCTTGTGTGTATGTATATGTCGTGTGTGTGTGTGTGTGTGTGTGTGTGTGTGTGTGTGTGTGCGTGTGTGTGGGTTGTATGTATATATGTGTGCGTGTGTGTATAAGTGTATGTATATGTCTTGTGTGTATGTATATGTCTTGTGTGTATGTATATGTCGTGTGTGTGTGTGTGTGTGTGTGTGTGTGTGTGTGTGTGTGTGTGTGTGTGTGTGTGTGTGTGTCGTTAATTATCAGGTTTCTAGACGTTTCTCTAGATATTAAAGTCGCGTCTCATTCAGAGTTGAGGCTGGAGGAAGAGGAGGGACAGAGATGGATTAAGTGACATGATGAAGTGGAGGAGCATGGAAGTGATGTGATGAAGTGGAGGAGCATGGAAGTGATGTGTGATGAAGTGGAGGAGCATGGAAGTGACATGATGAAGTGGAGGAGCATGGAAGTGATGTGATGAAGTGGAGGCATAAGTGACGTGATGAAGTGGAGGAGCATGGAGTGACGTGATGAAGTGGAGGAGCATGGAGTGATGTGATGAAGTGGAGGAGCATGGAAGTGATGTGATGAAGTGGAGGAGCATGGAAGTGATGTGATGAAGTGGAGGAGCATGGGTGATGTGATGAAGTGGAGGAGCATGGGTGATGTGAAGTGGAGGCATGGGTGACGTGATGAAGTGGAGGGCATGGAAGTGACGTGATGAAGTGGAGGAGCATGGAAGTGACGTGATGAAGTGGAGGAGCATGGAAGTGACGTGATGAAGTGGAGGAGCATGGAAGTGACATGACTTAGATGTGTTGCAGGTGATGGTGTTGTGTGGGTTGCAACTCTTGGTTGTGTTGCAAGCATTATCAAGGACAACTGGAAGCGTTTATTGTACTTGAAGCACCTGGTACATTTGTTGACGTGTTGCAGGTTGCTCCCCGTGTGTGTGTTTCTGTTGCGGGGTAGCCACAACAGTGTTGCGAGACGCCACAACAGTGTTGCGAGTGCAGCCATAATAGCGTGTTGGGGCAGCCACAACAGTGTTGCGAGTGCAGCACATAGCAGTGTTGCGGGGGCAGCCACAACAGTGTTGCGAGTGCAGCCATAATAGCAGTGTTGGGGGGCAGCCATAATAGCAGTGTTGCGGGGCAGCCATAATAGCAGTGTTGCGGGGCAGCCACAACAGTGTTGCGAGTGCAGCCATAATAGCAGTGCTTGCGGGGCAGCCATAATAGCAGTGTTGCGGGGGCAGCCACAACAGTGTTGCGGGGGCAGCCATAATAGCAGTGTTGCGGGGCAGCCATAACAGTGTTGCGAGTGCAGCCATAATAGCAGTGTTGCGGGGCAGCCATAACAGTGTTGCGGGGGCAGCTTTACAGACTGCGGCCCCAGCTGCCAGTCCGCCCTTAACAGCGGATCATGTGGCTTTGCTGGGTTGTGTTGGCAGGATTTATATATATTTATTCATTTTCTGCTTATTAAATATTCACAAGGGACGAATTTAATTTTTATTCCGATGGATAATCCTCGTATTAGCCTGGAGTATTTAGCGATCCACAGACCCTGGCAAACCTGCTGGTCCTCCTAATGCAAATGTAGCGAGAGATGACCTGAAGCGAAGCAGATAATAGAATGATTGCAACTTGTTTAACTGTAATCGGATTGTTTCGTAAAATATGACGCATAATCTTGGTATTTATGAGCGAGGAGCGGCTGGTGGTGGGGGCCTGACTGGTAGGTGAGGGGGGGAGGGGGCAAGGTCATGACTGAGACACAAAACTAATAGTGTTTTTCTTAATGAACAGGAATTCCCTTCGTCCTCTCCCCTCCCCCTCCCCCTCAATCAACCATCTTCCCCTCCCACTCACCTCTTCCCCTCCCACTCACCTCTTCCCTTCTCAATTACTTCACCCCTCTCTTCTTTTCGGTCCCCTTCCTCCCCCACCCTCCCCATTCCCCATGGGTGAGAGAGAGAGGTAGTTCCTGTTTGATCAGGTTTTTGGGGACACACTTCCTCCCCCTTACTCTCCCCCTTTCCCTTACTTTCCCCCTACCTCCTCCCCTTTACTTCCCCCCTCCCCCTTACGAGAGAAATTACCTCCGGGTAGAAAAGTGACACCTAGAGAGAGAGAGAGAGAGAGAGAGAGAGAGAGAGAGAGAGAGTACACCTGTAAAACAACAACGAATAAAATAAACAGGAAAAAAAAATAATCAGTAAATGAGGTGGGGGAGGGAAGGACGATATTAATTACGTGAGTGTGAAAGAAATGAGGTAATGAATGGACGCACAGAGATAAGAGATGATAATTAAGATACGGAGAGAGATAGAGAGAGATAGTGAGTTAATAAATTAGGTAGAGGGGGAGAAAAATATGAATAATGATTGAAGTGCTAAAGACAGGAAGTAAGAAACGAACGATTGTAGAGAAAGATAACGTAATAAATATGGAAATATCACTCACTGACTGACCGATTATAATACCTTCGTTCCTCTCTGGTATTAATTACTATATAAACAGTCTAACAGTTTTCTTTTGGGTATATTTTTGGGGTCCAGTTATTCCAGACAGTTAAAGGAGTTCAAACAGATATTCCCGACAGTATTGTAATGTTCCCGATAGGTATTCCAGACAGGTGTTCCAGACAGATATTCCAGACAAGTAATCCAAGTACTCCCGACAGGTATTCCAGAGAGGTATCTGAAAAGTAATCCAGGCAAACATTCCCGACAGGTATTTCCCGACAGGTATTTCCCGACAGGTATTTCCCGACAGGTATTCCCGACAGGTATTTGAGAGAGTACAAGAAAGTGGGAGTAATGTAAGCAGTAGGAGCAGCAGGAGGCAGGAAGGGTTTAAGTAGGAACTATAGCCTGTGCTTGCGACTGTGTCAACACGGCAGATAGAAAAGTTGTAAACGTGCCGGGGAAATGGGTGTGTGTGTGTGTGTGTGTGTGTGTGTGTGTGTGTGTGTGTGTGTGTGTGTGTGTGTGTGTCTGTGTGTGTGTGTGTGTGTGTGTGTGTGTGTGTTGGGATGTAAAATGGGTGTATGTAAATTGAGATGGAAATTTGTTGTGTAAAATGGGGAAGAAAAATTAGTTAGGCGTTAATTGATTTGTGTGTATATATATTATGTATGTATGCATGTGTGTGTGTGTGTGTGTGTGTATGTTAATTGGGTTAAATATTCTTGTGTGTGTGTGTGTATGTATGTGTTAATTGCGTTGTAAATTTGCTTACGTGTTTTAATTGGCATGTAAATTGGTGTTCAAGCTGGTAAGAATTTATATTTAATTGAGGGTCATTAATTGTATTAATTGGCGTGTGTGAAGTGGCGTGTAAATTGTTGTTGTGTACAATTTTCCCTCAATTTCCACATGTAAACTTTTTTATGTAAATTGGGAATGCAAATGGATGTATAAATTGGCATGTAAAATCATACTTAAATTAGAGTGGAAATTGGTGTGTGTAAATTGATGCTTGAAATAGGGTGAAAATTGTTATGTAAAATTAGCCATATAAATTAAGGTTGAAATTGGTTATGTAAATAGTTGTGTGAATTGTGAGATAGTTCTGAGAGTGAGAGAAAAAAAGAGAGAGAGGAAGAGAAAAAAGAGAGAGAGGAAGAGAAAAAAGAGAGAGAGAAAGAAAAGAAAGAGAGAGAGAAAGAGATGTGTGCGTGTTTATCTCTCGTGTGAGTTAAACGAGATCCAGGCGTTTTTGTCTCTCTCAAAGTCTTGATAAGGTTTGCTTTATTTAGAGACCGTCTCCTTGTGATAGTGCCTGTCTGTCTGTCTGTCTGTCTGTCTTTATCTATCTGTGGTTCTGTCTCTGTGTTGTATCTGTCTATCTGTCTGTCTGTCTGTCTGTCTGTCTGTCTGTCTGTCTGTCTGTCTGTCTGTCTGTCTGTCTGTCTGTCTCTCTTTCTTCACCCGGAATGTCTGTTATTTTCCAATGTTAAACTATAAAAAACTCTATTTCGTGTCTTTTTCAACGTTAAGTCTGGCGAAAGCATTTACTTTTTTGCTCACGTGTAAAAACAAGTTATATTCTCAAAGTATTTATTTTATTTTTTACTTTGTGTTTTGACCTGAAATGTTGCGATGTTGTTATTATTATTATTATTATTATTATTATTATTATTATTATTATTATTATAGTTATTATTATTATTGTTATTATTATAGTTATTATTATTATTGTTATTATTATAGTTATTATTATTATTATTGTTGTTATTATTATAGTTATTATTATTATTATTATTATTATTTACATGTTTACAATTTACTTTGAAATTCTGATTTTTTTTCTTTTGTTCACCGGAAAACCTGATTTTATGGGGAAGTTTACTTTTGTTGGAGTGAAAATCTGAATTTTTTTAATATTGATTTTTTTTCGTTTGTGGGTTTGAATTCTGATTTTATTCAAATTTTATTGGACAGAAATCTTGAATTTTCTTTTTTATAGATCTGAATTTTTCCTAACCTAACCTAACCTAACCTAACAATAATTCTCATTTTGTCCAATAATTTATAATTTGATGATAAATAAACTTTGTACATTATTACTGACCTGAAATTGTGACGTATGGATGTGTGTTAATGAGGTAAAGCTGCCTCATCTCACCTGTCACCATGACTTACCTGAGTTACTGACAGGTAAGAGTGGGTACAGACGTCACTCACACCAGATAGATAGATAGATAGATAGATAGATAGATAGATAGATAGATAGATAGGTAGGTGAAATACATAGACAGACAGACAGAGCAGACGAGACAAAAAATAAATTGAAATGTGTTTAGTTGGCTACTCCCCAAAAAATAGAAAATGGAGCTTATTCAGTCGGCGAGAGAGAAAGAAATATAAAAACTTTAGACACGATTAGACAAGTTTGAAAAATAAATTAGAGAGAGAGAGAGAGAGAGAGAGAGAGAGAGAGAGAGAGAGAGAGAGAATAAAACAAAGGAAATGTCATGTGAAACTACAGTAATAAGAGAGTGTGTGTGTGTGTGTGTGTGTGTGTGTGTGTGAGTGTGTGTGTGTGTGTGTGTGAGTGTGTGTGTGTGTGTGTGTGTGTGTGAGTGTGTGTGTGTGTGTGTGTGTGTGTGTGTGTGTGTGTGTGTGTGTGTGTGTGAGTGTGTGTGTGTGTGTGAGTGTGTGTGTGTGTGTGTGTGTGTGTGTGTGTGAGTGTGTGTGTGTGTGTGTGTGTGTGTGTGTGGGAGTGTGTGTGTGTGTGTGAGTGTGTGTGTGTGTGTGTGTGTGTGTGTTTTAATAAAGAAAATGGTGAAACGTGACATAAACGAATTTTTGTAGCCTTTTTGCATTTGGAATCTATCAACCTCCAAAAAGAGAGAGAAAACGTGGACTGTTGGGTAGCCTAATGGTTACCTGTATTATCCTGTGCACGTAGAACCCTGGGGGGGTAATGTAATAGGGGAATAATTTGGGAGGTTTTAAGAAGGGTAGATTTAGGGGGATTGAGGTAAGAAAAGGTACAGTCCCCTTCACTAGTGCGTTTACAGTGGCTCGTCAGGTTTTGTGCAGTGTGGCAGCGTTGTGTTTGTTTACATACGACAAAAGGAAACTCGCAATAGTAAACATGGAATCAAATTAAAACAATAATATAACAAATATCTCAAAGATATTGATTTGTGGAATGTTTATATGACGAGCACCTGTAAACGCACTAGTGAAGGGGACTGTACACAGACGTATGCGGGGAAAGAGTTGAGGTGGGGCAGGGCATGGCAGGGTAGGGTAGGGTAGGGTAGGGTAGGGTAGGTAAGGTAGGATAGGGTAGGGTAGGGTTGGGTATCCTTTCAAATCACTAAAACGCCTGACTGGACACTCACAGATAGCCCGGGCCATGGCCAAAAAAAAAAAAAAATGGGTGTGCAGTACCTACTATTTTTTAATGTTCTTATTCGCTGAAATAGATCCATACAGCTCCATTCGCTTTACTGGATTGCATGTTTGCTCACCCGGGCCGCTGATCTATTTAACATTTTCCATTTCAACTCTACGAAAACCCCCGCTGTCTCTTTTTCGGGGGTGGGGGTCAGTGGGGGTTGGGGTGAGGGTCAGTGGGAGGAAGTTGGGGGTGTGGAAGCAGGTTGGGGGTAGGGGGTGTGTGGGAGAGGGTTGGGGTGTGGGGGGAGGAAGAGTTTTTAACATTGAGGTACTACTATTTTTTGCAGAGAGAGAGAGAGAGAGAGAGAGAGAGAGAGAGATGTTTACTCGTATATTTTGGTCTCATTTTTCCTATGATTGAGTCTTTTTCTGTATCTCTTTGTGATGTTGTTTATCAAGTCTCTCCCTATTTACTGTCGGTTATTCATTTATTTATTCACTTTATTTTTTATTAATACATAAAAAACTTATTAATATTTACTTTATTTCTGGAGGTTTTTTTCTAATAATTTCAGGTTTACTCTAATTAACCATAAACGTTAAATATATCTTTATTTTATTTTATTTAATATTTTATTTTTGGACATAAAGGGTTTGAAAAAATCTGCTTTTAATATTTTTTTTTAAATCTATTGTTGTATTTTTCTCTGTTTTTCTTGTTATGGATCACGTGACGTTGTTGTGTTGTTTTTGTTCGTGTTATCGAGACTGTGTGGTTTAATTGTCGTAGTTTATTGTTGTTGTTACTGTTATTATTGGTTATTATTAGTAGTAGTAGTAGTAGTAGTAGTAGTGGTAGTAGTAGTAGTAGTACTCGTTGTATTAAAGCGTTATATCCCCCAGCTTGTGTTTGCATAACATTTAATCTGCCTCACATGTTGCTATGAGACATTTTTCTAACTCCCGCTCCGCCAGCTTGAGCAACAAAGAGCGTCTGACGTTTACTTTCATCCATCAATGACACGCTTTCGCTATCTACGCCAGACGAATGTTCGCTCGCCAGTAGTAATTTTCTGTGATACGTAAGCAAGAGCTTTATGTACGTACACCCAATACTCATTAATGGGTCTTTGGATACGTATATAGACAGTGTAGTGTAGATAGTGGTAGATAGTGGTTGTAGGAGGAGGGACGAGTGGTGGTAGTCGTGGTGGTAGTGGTGATTAAGGCACGGAGGTATGTCTGTGGTTGTCATGGGAGGAATGGTGGTAATGATTGTGACAACAGCAGCAACAAGGTCGGGTCGGGTCGGGTCGGGTCGGGTCGGGTGTGGATGGCGAGGTCCGTACCATTCAAGTTAGAGGTCCGTACCATTTACACTGCCCCGTGTCCACTGTCGTCAGGCTGAGGGGATGTGATGATGGTGCAACATTACCCTTATTGTGCAATTGCAGGGAGAGAGAGGGAGGGAGGGAGGGAGGGAAGTGGGTCAGGTAGGAGAGAGATAACAGGGAGAGAGGGACAAGGGAGAGTTGGGCTAGGTTGAAGGGAGTTTTTGAAACAATCCAGAGAGAGGGGAAAGAGAGGTAGGCAGGCCAGAGAGAGAGAGGAAAGAGGTAGGCAGGCCAGAGAGAGGGGAGAGACAGGTAGGCAGGCCAGAGAGAGGGGAAAGAGAGGTAGGCAGGCCAGAGAGAGAGGAGAGACAGGTAGGCAGGCCAGAGAGAGGGAGGACAAGGAGATGGCTGGGAAAATTGAATGATAGAGGTCGAGGTAATTTAATATTATATATTGAGGGGCCGGTAAGGGCTGAGGGCTGGTACACGGGTAAGGGCGGAGGGCTGGTACACGGGTAAGGGCTGAGGGCTGGTACACGGGTAAGGGCTGAGGGCTGGTACACGGGTAAGGGCTGAGGGCTGGTACACGGGTAAGGGTTGAGGGCTGGTACACGGGTCAGGGCTGAGGGCTGATACACAGGTAAGGGCTGAGGGCTGGTATCTCTCTCTCTCTCTCTCTCTCTCTCTCTCTCTCTCTCTCTCTCTCTGTTACTCTGGCATCTAATCAGTAATCCAACACCACATCAGTGATTAGTTTTTCTCCTAATTACTCAGGAGATTAGTTCTCTCTAATCACGTTTAACTAATCATCATTAACCCACAGTGACTGATTACCTAAGCCATCTATCCATCGCTTAACGACACTAATGATTGGGTTCTCGCTAATCACACCTGACTAATGATCGTTAACCCCCCTTTTATGGTTACTTGTCTTAGCCACCTGTTACCTATTAATGACACTTAACGACTCGTTCTCTCTGATCACCCTAATTAAGCCTTGATTGTACACATAAGTACGTTAAATGCCCCGCTAATAACTCTCCCTTTTTCCCGACCCGGAAGTGAGGATGTTCGTTTATTGTTCCGTCCGTCTGTCCGTTTATCTGTCCGTCCGTTTATCTGTCCGTCCGTTTATCTGTCCGTCCGTCCGTCCGTTTATCTGTCCGTCCGTCTGTCCGTGACTAATATGATCTCCTTTTCGGTTAGGGAGGAATTACCTCATTTCTGGGTTGCCATTATTACCCTTCCTTCCCCCTTCCTCCCCTTCCTTCCTTCCCCTTTCCTCCCCTTCCTTACTGCCTCCTTCCTCCTCTTTCTTACTTCCCGCTTCCTTACTTCCCCATTCCTACCCTTCCTTACATCCCCCTTCCTCCCCTTCCTTACATCCCCCTTCCTCCCCTTCCCTACTTCCTACCTTCCCTTCCTCACTTCCAACTTTCCCTTCCTCCTTTCCCTTAAACTGCCCCCCTTCCTTCCATCTTCCCTTTCTTACTTCTCCCTTCCTACCCTTCCTTATTTCCTTTCCCCCCTTTCCCCTAATCTTCCTCCCCTCTCCTCTGCTCCCCTCCCATGAACTAACACCAGGTAAACGACAGGTAAAGTCCGGGTTGCAATTAGTTTTTTTTTTCATCTCCCCTTTTCATTTTCATATGTATGTATGTATAGATAGATGTATGTATGTATGTATGTATGTATGTATAGGCCTATGTATGTCTGTTTATCTATCCAGCTATCTGTGTTTGTGTGTGTGTGTGTATGTGTGTGTGTCCCCCGTACACAACCAACCAATCACACATGCACATCACATTACGTCACTCATAAAGCTCTCGTTACCGTCCGCTGATTAGATCACTCTGGCCAGGCTCCAGGTATTCGCTGATATTTGCCATGTTTAAGCTGATCACGTAATCTCACTCATTACCAGACCTTTTTTTAACCCTAGTATTGTCGTTTTAGGGGAATTTGGGGACTTGTGTAACGTGGCCTCGTCTCTCCTGGGGAATAATGAGTTTAGGGTCTTTTGGGTAGGGGGGGAGGGAGGGGATTTTCGTCGGAATTTTAAGTTGTGTTCGAGGGAGTTGTAATTGTAGCTTTGGGTGAGGATTAGTTTTATTTGGTTTTTTATTTAAGTTTAGTTTTGGGGGATTTTTTTTTATTTATAATTTTAGGGGGAATTATTTTATATGTGTACTTAAAAGAGGAATTAATGTTGTAATTATTTAATACGGTGAGGCTTAACATTATTATTATTATTATTATTATTATTATTATTATTATTATTATTATTATTATTATAAGTTTGCTTTATGGATTTATTTCCGGGATTATTAATTTATTTTACTTATATAATTTAATTTTCTTTTTATTTAGAAATTAACTGTGACAAATTATACATGACGGCGGTTGAATTACAAGACGGTGTTATTAAGGCGTTATAATTACATTGGGAAGGAATTACTGACGTCATAATTACTTCTCCGTATTTTCGTATTATTATGTATTGACTTTGATAAAAAAAATATTAAAAATTAATAAGGAATATTTAATAATTTTTTTTAGAAAGGAAATATTTGTTATTTTATTAGTTTACTTATGTGTAATTATTGATGAAATTATATACTTAAAAATAATTCTTATTAAATTATCCGGAATATTTAAAAAAAATTACTTACTAAAATAATTCGTTTTCATTCAAATTATCGGGAATAATTAAAAAAAATACTTTAAAATATAATTCGTTATGATTATAAATATCTGTAATAATTTCGTTTAAAGTTTTACAGTGAAAAGTCTCATAATTGTTATTAAATTGTGAAGGATATATTTTGGCCGTAATTACAGTACGAACGAATTACTTGTGTCGTAATTACTCTTAAGAGGTAATTACTTTCTCTAATTATACCACGAAAGAATTATATTTGTTATAATTATACTAAATTATTTTGTGTTGGTTACCAGGAAGTGCTAGTAGTTGTGGTTGTTAAGAGGAGCGGGGAGGTTGTTAAGGGGGTCTAGAGGTTGTTAAGAGGGTCGAGAGGTTGTTAAGAGTGTCATGGAGGTCGTTAAGAGGGTCATGGAGGTTGTTAAGAGGGTCAAGAGGTTGTTAAGAGGGTCAAGAGGTTGTTAAGAGGGTCAAGAGGGTCAAGATGTTGTTAAGAGGGTCATGGAGGTCGTTAAGAGGGTCATGGAGGTCGTTAAGAGGGTCATGGAGGTCGTTAAGAGGATCAAGGAGGTTGTTAAGAGTGACCGCAGTTGAGGTTGTAAAAGGTGACAGTAAATGAGGTTGTTTTTATAAATTTATTGAAAAAAAACTATAATATTTATCTTTACGTTAAAAGAAACATTTTTATTATTTTAGAGTCAATGAGTAAACACTTGTATCTATCAGGGGTTGGTCAGGAACAGATTATTAACCATTTAGTTTTAACGTTTCCATCCCTTCCCCCTCCCTCTCCCCTTCCCCTCTTTCCCCTCCCCTCCTTCCCTTTCTCCTACTCGCCTTCTCCCCCTCCTCCCCTCCCCTCTCCCTTTCCCCCTCCCCCCTTTTCCCCCCTCCCCTCTCCCTTCCCCCCTTCTCCCCTTCCCCTTCTCCCCTTCCCCCTTCTCCCCTTCCCCCCTTCTCCCCTTCCCCCCTCTCCCCTTCCTCCCCTCTCCCCTTCCTTCCCCTCTCCCCTTCTTCCCTACCCCCCCACCAAAAGGATATCCATTTTATAATCCCGTGAGAAAAAAATAGCAACTTTTTTTTAGTACATTATTGAAAATGGAGTCAATATGTTTGTAAACTATGAAGAAAAATATATCTATTTTTTTTGGTTTAATTCAGAAAAAATAGTATAGTATTTTTTGTATTTTTGTGTGAATTTCATTAATTTTGTTTTCCAATCTTAACCAACATTGTGAATCACCAAATATAATCACCAGTACCAATCACCCATCATAATCACCAGTACCAATCACCCATCATAATCACCACTACCAATCACCAATCATAATCACCAGTACCAATCACCCATCATAATCACCACTACCAATCACCCATCATAATCACCAGTATGTAATCACCGCCTGTCATTTCAACTCCCAATATATTTCTTCTATTCAGTAAATTAGGTTCGTGGTATAGCATTGTCTTGACTATTGGCTGCTGTTAACTACCATATGTAAGTTAACCTAGTGTTAACGAGGTACAGTTATGACCTTTGATAGTTAACGTGATATGCTGCTTTGATAGTAGTTAAGGATAGTACAGTACTGATAGTTAATGGTTAGTGGGTGTTTTATTGTTGTCTATATATATAGTAGTTCATGGGTCCGGAGGTTGTTAAGAGGGTCAATAGGTTATTAAGAGGGTCAATAGTTTGTTGAGAGGGTCAATAGGTTGTTAAGAGGGTCAATAGGTTATTAAGAGGGTCAATAGTTTGTTGAGAGGGTCAGTAGGTTGTTGAGAGGGTCAATAGGTTGTTAAGAGGGTCAATAGGTTGTTGAGAGGGTCAATAGGTTGTTAAGAGGGTCAATAGGTTGTTTGATTATCCGATTATATGGGGTCGATTATCCAGTTATTCAGGTTAGTGCCGATTATATTTTTTGACTACTGATGGATCGATTATTTTAATCTCTATAACATTATTTTGGGCCGATTACTAGATGAGTTTCTGTGTTATTTTTAAATGCCAAAATAATGCCGATTATCATGATACAACTGTGCCGATTATCACACATTTAGATTTTGATTAATTTCTTACTCGATTTAACCCGATTTTCGATCAATTATCGCACCCTATAACACAGTGCTAAGCCGATTATCACTCGCTGTAGCACGATTCTAGGCCGATTTTACACCCGATTTATCACGATTCAGAACTGATTATCACACTTAACCACTCTGTAAGTTCCTGCGTCCCTATAAAAAAAATTACTCAGGGTGGTGCCAATTATATGTAAATTTTCCGTCATTGTGGCCAAGACTTGGTGATTGTGTTAATGTACAGAGTTAACGGGCCTGGTCCCCTGGTGGCGTGGCCCGTCACCCTCCACCACAACATATGGCCCGAGACTGTGGTGTTGGGGTGTGGTGTAGGGGTGTGGTGTAGGGGTGCTATGGTGTTGGGGGTGTGGTGTTGGGAGCGTTATGGTATCGAAGATGTAGGGGTGCTTTGGTGTAGGGGTGCTATGGTGTTGAGGGAGGTGTGGTGTAAGGGGAGTGCTATGGTGTTGGGGGGTGTGGTGTAGAGAGTGCTATGGTATTATTGGGGGTGTGGTGTGAGAAGGTGCTTCATAGTGTTGAAGTGTAGGGGTGCTATGGTGTTGGGGGTGTGGTGTAGGGGTGCTATGGTGTTGGGAGTATGGTGTTAGTGATGTAATGTCAAGGGATGTGATGATGGTAATGGTGTGATGTTAAAAAAGGATATGGTGAGGTAATATAATCTATGGTGTCAGGGATATACACATAATATAAGGTATCAGGAAAAATTGGACCCACACTTTTAAATAATCTACAAATATATAAGGTTCAGAAATTTCAATACCACCACAGATATCAGTTATAAAGTATAAGTAGATATTTACAGGTATAAGGTACAGTATTAGGGTGTTGTAAAGTTAGGTACAGTTAATAACAGCTAGTCACTGTAACCCCCCCCCCCTCCCTTTCACTCGGTCCAATTGACTTTTGGAATTTTTATAGCAATTGAGGCAATCGTAGAAATTCCCTTCCTGCTGTTATTCCCCTAACAGCCATTTCTCTCTCAGCAGTTGTATATAAGCGTCTTGAAAGAGCTTCCAGATAGGTAGGTAGGGGTCTCTCTCTCTCTCTCTCTCTCTCTCTCTCTCTCTCTCTCTCTCTCTCTCTCTCTCCTCTCCTTGTCTCTGCTTTCTTTGTCATTTTAGTTTCTTTTTCATTCCTTCTTTTCCCTCCTCCTTTTCTCTCTGACTCCATCGTTCTTCCGTAATCCTCCTCCTTCTCCTCCTCTCGCTGCTGTGTTTGGTGCTGTGGAGGTCACTGTTGTGTTTGGTGCTGTGGAGGTCACTGTTGTGTTGATCCTTCACCCACCACTTCATCCTCCAGCCCTCACCCTCCCCCTCATCTCCTCCCTCCACTCCCCCCCTCATCTCCTCCCCTCCATCCTTCATCCTCCTCTCCTCCCCTCCATCCTTCATCCTCCAGCCTATAAACGTAACACAAGCTACAAGAATATAAGGATGACATTTTGTGATTCCTTGTGGTATAAAAATGTATTTACCTCGGCGACAAGAGTGAGGGAGAGGGGAGGGGAGAGAGGGGGGGGGAAGAGGGGGAGGGGGGATTTTCGTGTACAAAAGCTAACCTGATCGAGCTACACTGTGATGCTGTGAGGGCTGAGGGGGAGAGTGAGGGAGGAGATGAGGAAGAGAGGGTAGGAATGAGGGAGATTTAACTGGAGTGAGGAAATGAATGTGAGTAAGGAAAGGAGGAAATAAATGAAGGAAAAAGCGAGAGAAAAACGGGGAAAAAATTATAATAAGGACGAGATATATATATATATATATATATATATATATATATATATATATATATATATATATATATATATATATATATATATATATATATATATATATATATATATATATATATATATATATATATATATATATATCTTGAGACATGATAAGAAGAGACTGGTGAGAGAAGAGATCATACCAGCAGCTGAGAGAGAAGAAAGAGATCGCCTGGCGGAGAAAAGCCTTTGCCATTGAGTGTATCTGACGGAGATTGTTCCTGTCACACTGATGAACTTTGGCAACCTATTTGAATAATCGTCAATTGGCTCAGTTTGGGAGGAGAACACGGTGGGGGAGAAGACAGGGGAGGAACAAGGTGAAAGTGAGAGGACATGGTGGGAGAAAGGAGAGGGATATGGAAAATGGGAAACACAGGGATAATATAGGACATGGGAAGGGAGAGAATGGGGAGTAATAAAGGAAGGGAAGGAGACAAGAGAAGAGAATAGACATAAAGGGAGAGAGAGAGAGAGAGAGAGGCTGATATGACAACACAACCGAGAGGGAGGGCGAGAGGAAAAAGGAGGAGGGAGAGAGGAAGGGAAGGAGGAAGAGACAGGAATGAGCGAGAGACGACAGAGGGAGGGGGGAGGGTAGGCGGAAGAGAAATAGGAAGGGAGGGGATGGTCATGCTGAGAGCCCTGTTTTCAATCCCATAATCTGCTGACGTTGAGGGTTCAGAAGGGGGTACTAATGAATTCATATGTTGGCCTGTCTCACTGCCCTGTTGCTACTGCTGCTGTGCCTGCTGCTACACCTGCTGCTGTTAATGTTGCTGTTGTTACTTCTGTTATTATTATTGAAGGTGATTGGCCAGCTGTTCCTGCTTTCCTCTGTGTGTGTGTGTGTGTGTGTGTGTGTTTTGCTGTAAATGCTGTTGTGTCTTGTTACTTGTGCTGTTATTAGGTGTGATTCATTGCAGCCTTGACTAGTTGTTTATTACATCTGTTGTTATTGAGAGAGAGAGAGAGAGAGAGAGAGAGAGAGAGAGAGAGAGAGAGAGAGCCTTAAAGACTCTTTCTATTCTTCCTTCTTTACACGCCCTGTGACGCTGTTTTTGCTGCATATGCTGTTCCCTGTTTCCCTCTGTTCACTGGCTGTATCTGCTGTTACTGACTGTTCGTTGCTGTACCTCAGTTCCCGTGCAGCAGAGGGTGTTGCCGTGACGTGTTCCTTCTTTCTTAGCTGGGGATGTGATCAGGGCAGGAAGTCGGACTGTGAAGAATGGGTTGATTTAAGGGGTTAAGGGGAGAGTGAGGGATGAGTTAGGGGAGAGAGAAGATGGTTGATAAAAATAGAGAAAGGAAATTTAGGGAGGATGAGGAGGAGGAGGAAGAACAAGAAGAGGAGGAGAAGGTGGTGACTCTTTGGAGAAAATAGTTTAAATAGCCACGTAAATGCTTGTACCTGTACCTACACCTGGACTCATTAACACACCTGTACTTGTGTATTTACCTACACCTTTACCTGTACCTAAACCTGGACTCATTAATATACCTGTACTTCTATATTCACCTACACCTTTACCCGTACCTACACCTGGACTTATTAATACACCTGGACTCATTAATACACCTGTACTTGTATATTCACCTACACCTTTACCTGCACCTACACCTGGACTTAACACACACCTTCACTCGTACTAACAGTTATACCTAAACATTTTATTTCCTACCAACTGACCTGTAGTCCCTCGGTAATATATCTGTTTATGAGCGTGAAGCGAGCGGCCGTTGACCCTCACCTCAAGTCCAAACATTGTTGCCATGAGTTTTATTGTGTCGTCCCGTACAGGTGTGTTTTATCTCTGGCTGTTGACACATCCCGACACATCCGCTGTTTAATCACATCTTTCCTTTACAGTGTGAAAAAAAAATTTGTGTGTTTATTAGAGATTTTGATATGGTTTTGAAAGTTGATAAGACTGATATGTGATAGAACGATTGTTATGGTTTTGATATAGAAAACGAGAAGAAACTTATTATAATAAAAATAAAAAGGTAAAGATTAAACGTGTTGATAAAAGTGTTCTTCAGAAGTGTGTGTAGAGAATAATACTAGAAAAGGAATAAAAATATTAATAGATAAATAAATAAAACGATATAAAGAAAAATATCAATGTACGTGAAGAAATCAAGTTGAAGAGGTTACATGATGCGTGTGACCCTACGACCAAGATGACGTGAGGTGACCCCGAGGTCGTGACCTGACGTGGACCCCCACAGTGGAGGGCCGTGGAGGAGGAAGGTGGTCTGCGTCACAGTAAGCTTGCATGTACCCAAGGTTTGTGGTTAACCGTGTCTGTGTGTTTCCCCCCTTACAGCAGGGAGCAGGATGCGGCCCGGAGCGCCCTCTGCTGGCAGCTCCGCCCCGGCCCCCCTGCTGCTGACGCCTCTGCTTCTGCTCCTGCTGGCCGCTGCTTGCTCCGTCGTCAACGCAAGTAAGTACAGATTCTGTGTCTTGGTGTTGCGTTTGGGATGTTGTTGGTACACTGCTGGGTCGACGGGCGGCCAGATAACCGGGAAAACATTATAGGAGATGTGTTTTTTCTTCGTGTGTACTTGTGTGTGTGTGTGTGTGTGTGTGTGTGTGTGTGTGTGTGTGTGTGTGTCTTCCTCTGCCGTGTCGTAAGTGGCAGTCGAGTCACGGACTAAGAGCCACTGTGGTGCCAGCTGATGGCATGAACGAGGAAAGTGCCAATACGTATGTGTGTGCGTGTGCGTGTGTGTGTGTGTGTGTGTGTGTGTGTGTGTGTGATCTGTGACTGTACAAAGTGTCTGGTAGTCACTGGCTACACCGAGGGTCTACAATATTACTGAAGGTTCGCCCCAAAAAGCACCAAACTTAACATTGTCTACGAGAGGTTGATCTGAAAACTACACAACGGGTTACGAGACTTGGAAAAATACCGTACGACTGTAAGCTACGACCTGACGTTCGAGACCAACCTCTTAAGGGTTACCTGTCGAGGCCAACCTTTTAAGGGTTACCTGTCGAGGCCAACCTTTTAAGGGTTACCTGTCGAGGCCAACCTTTCAAGACCCACCGGTCGAAGCTAAACTCTTGACGTCTGGACGTACCTTGCGAGAGCCAACTAGCGAAGGCTTTAGCACACCTAGTCGAGACCTGCCACAGTGACCCAGCTGATGTTGGTAAGAGGTGAGTAATGTTACTTTACTTGTTCCTGATAAGAGATGTTACTTTCATACATAAGGTTTATTAACATGAGGTGTACAATAAAAGACAAAAGTCGTGTCGCGGTTTTGTCCGAAGATTAAATATAACTCGTGAAACATTATGAGAGCCCTACCACAAGGCGGAGCGCACCAAAAGTTTTAGCCCTTCGGCATATGTTTTCACCAAATTTCACGACACCACTTTTGTCTTTCATTGTACAATAGCCCTTGTTATAGGTCAGAGTATTGAGCACGTGTAAGTTGATCTACTGAGTTCGTCTGTTGAGTACGTTAAAGGTAGTTACTTGAGTACACTTAATCTTGAGTGCGTTGACGTTATTTCCTCGAGTTCGATGAGTTATAACTTGAGTACATTTAAGCTATTTCTTGAATAATATAATGTACTCCGTTTATTTAGATGAATACGTAAAATGTTTCCTCCTTTGAGTCCTACTTCACGGTTGACTATTTAATGAGTCTCCTTTGAGTACGATGCGTAAGTACCCTCGAGTGCTATAAAGACTTCAAGGTTGAGTATGTCATAGAGTGCCACTTAAGGACAATGACGATTAAAAAAAAGCCTTCCTTGAGGTCTTGGAGTGATAACCTACGCCGGACCTACGCCATACCTACGCCAGGCGAATCTAGGAAAGGGAGGGAATAGAGGTGTTACAATGCCCCCTCCCCCTTCCCGCCCCCCTTAATGGAAGAGGGGGAGGGAGGAAGGGAGGGGCTGGATGAGAACGGGGGAGGGGAAAGGGGACGAAGGGTGTTAGGGGGTGACAGTTTGGTTAGTGAGAGGTGAGGAAGAGGAAAGGGAGGAAGAGAGAGAGGCGAGGATAAGGAAGGCAGAGAGAGAGATGACGATGGAAAAGGGACACGACGCCACCTTAGGAAATAAAAGAGGAAAACAGAAAGGAAAGAATTAGGAAGGAGGAGGAGGAGGAGGAGGGGGGTTATGACACCTAAGTAAAGGAGGAAGAAGAAGGAAGAGAAGAGAGGAATAGGACGAAAGAAGAGAAAGACGAAGACAGGAACCGAGAAAGGAAAATAAGCCAAACACGAAAGAAAGGAGAGGACTGAAAACATATAGTAGAAGATGGATATTAAGTTAAAGGGGGAAATATAGTGAGAAAGAGGGAGAGGAGGAAGAGGAAGAACAAGAAGAAGATAAGTACATTAAGGAATAGGAGAAGGAAGAGAGAAGAGAAGGAGGAGAGGCAAAAGAGGAACAAGCAAGGAGAAGAAGAACAAGAAGATAAGTGAATTAAAGGAGGAGGAAGGGAGAAGGAGGAAGAGTGTCGGGCAAAGAGGAATTTGATGCTTTATTGAATTTCTGGAGGTGGCGAGAGTGAATGATGATGACGGGGTGTAGAGACTCTGAGAGATTAAGGTAAAGAAGAGGGAAAAAAAGGGAGAGACTGAAGGAAGGAGGAGACGAAGATTAAGGCAAGAAAGTGAGGCAAAAAGAGGGAAGAGAGTGAGGTAAAGAAGGGGTAAAACCTTAATAAAAGTGGTAGTAAGAGAAAACTGCAATAAAAGTAATAATAAGAGGAAACTGTAATACAAATATTAACCAGAGAAAATTGCAATGAAAGTGGTGATAAGGGAAGAGATGTAATAAAACTAGTAATAAGGGAATTTTGATAATAAAACTGATAATTAAGAGAAAGGGTTTGAAAGGGAAGAGGTAATAAAGAGAAGTAGAACAATAACGAGAAAAAAAGGAGAAATGAGCCGGTATAAAGAAAAGAGTGGAAGTGAAGAAGGAATAAGAGAGAAAATTGGATAAGAGGTGATAAGAAGAGAGAGAGAAAGAGAGAACAGAAACGAAGGGAAATTAAAAAAGGAAGAGAAGATAGATAGATAGATAAAAAAAATAATCTAAACAGAATCATAAATACAAAAACGATCGAAAATTGAAAGAAAGAAAAAATAGAGGAAAATTATGATAAAAAGTGGATAGAAAGGTTGAGAATTAAAAGAAAAAGAAAAGCAAAGAGGAGAGGAGGAAGATTGATGAAAGGGGAAGACAAGTTTGGGAAGTTTTCTGTATAAAAACTAAACGTGGCAGTGACTCTGATGGCATAATGAGATGGTGGTGTAAAGGAGAGAAAAACAATAATTGAGAGAGACAGAAAGAGACAGACGAAGACAGACAGACACATACATACATACATACATACAGAGAGACAGACATACACACAGACAGACAGACAGAATAATGGATAGAGAGAGGCAGACAGGGCTATAGACAGACCGGCACACACACTAATAGAGAGAGAGAGAGAGAGAGAGAGAGAGAGAGAGTGATTGACAGACACACAGAATAGAGGAAAGGGAGGGAGAGAGGGAGAATAATGGAGACACCTACATAATGAGAGAGAGAGAGAGAGAATAATGGAGACACCTACATAATGAGAGAGAGAGAGAGAGAACAATGGAGACACCTACATAATGAGAGAGAGAGAGAGAGAGCTTGTTATACACCATGCTCAGGACCATAATCCCCAGGACGTCACAGTAAAACCCCAACAATTAATTAAATGTAAATATATCGGCATTGTATATTAATATATTTATAAATACATACACCGATATCTGTCTGTTTCTGTCTGTTAATGTTCCCTTTATTGTGTCTGTATATGTCTGTCTGTTTCTGTCTACTCAGTGATTATGTTCCCTTAATTATGTGTCTGTCTGTCTGTCTGTTTCTGTCCAGTCAGTGTTAATGTTCCCTTAATTATGTCTCTCTGTCTGTCTGTCCGTTTCTGTCTATTTAACATACTCGATCTCCTTTGGAAGTAAGTTTTTTTTATTTTAATTATATATCCAAGAGGTTTAAAGTAAAATATATCTCCAGCCCTAATGAAACTTGTTAATGATGAAGTACGGAGGAACGTGGATGGAAGAACTTAAGGGGAAATAATATTCATAATTTTAGGAGGAAAATTTTTTAACATACAGAATGAAAAAGAAAACTGCGTATTACTGACTCTTAAGGGCGCTTGTTTATTAGAGAGAGAGAGAGAGAGAGAGAGAGAGACGCTTCCAACACGACACAAACAGGTGATGGTGGCTTCAATGCGACTGTCAGGTGGAAGTGCCAGTACATCAACAGGCCCTTACCTGTATATTCTCCCAGGTAATTGGAAGTCCTGAATCAGCATAGAATTTGGTCTCACAATATAAGAGAGAGAGAGAGAGAGAGAGAGAGAGAGAGAGAGAGAGATCACACTTTCACCACCATCACCTCACCCCACCATCACCCCTCACCCCACCCATCATCCCCACTAATTCCCCACCTGTTCTCCTATCGTCTGAATCTACCAATCCTAGTGGTTCACAACAACATTGGTAACATTATGGGACCAACTGACGCCCGCACCTCCTCCTCCCTTCCCCTATCCCTCCTCCTTTCCCCTCCTCCCCAAATCCTCTTTCCTGTGCCCACCTTTCCCCCCACCACCTTCCTCCCCCCTCCCCCCACCTCCTCCTCACCTCACCTCCCCACATGCCCCTTCTCCCTCCCACTCTCTCCTCACCTCCCCGCCTCCCATCTCTCCCACCCTCCTCCCTACCTTCCCACATCCTCACCCTCCCTCCTTCCCCACCCCACCCTCCCTCCCTTCCCTCTCCTCCCACCTCTCCTCCCCACCTTCCTCTCCTCCCCACCTCCTTCCCCCACCTTCCCTTCCCCTCCCCACCTCCCTCCTCCCCACCTCTTCCTCCCCACCTCCTCTCCCACCTTCCTTATCTCCTCCCCACCTCCTCTCCTCCTCCTCCTCTTCCTCCCACCTTCCTCCCCACCTTCCCCCTCCTCCCCACCTGCCACTGAACCAGAGTCTGTAGTGAATTTTAAGTTTATGTTGTCATGTAGTAAGAGCAGGTGTAGAGCCGCTCACCTGATTACTTACTGGTGGTGATGGAGTGTTGGGGATGGTGGTGATGGTGTGTTGGGGATGGTGACAGGTGGTGATGGAGTGTTGGGGATGGTGGTGATGGTGTGTTGGGGATGGTGACAGGTGGTGGTGGTGATGGAGTGTTGGGGATGGTGACAGGTGGTGGTGGTGGTGATGGAGTGTTGGGGATGGTGACAGGTGGTGATGGTGATGGAGTGTTGGTGATGATGGTGGTGGTGGTGAAGATGATAGTGACGGTCGAACAGGTAGGCAGTAGTGATTAGGAAACCAAACGTATTACACCTGATGATTAAACTCCCTAACGCTAACCTAACCTAACCTAACCTAACCTCACCTAACCTAACGCTAACCTAACCTCAGGTAGCTTTTGTGTTTAATAATCAGGTGCAATAAGCTAGGGTGTCTAATCTTTAGGTGATCGTATCTTTCTGTGGTAACCAATCAGAATGGCTCCCTTACGCCACGCCGACCAATAAAATACCACTTGATTCCCCCACAATGCCTCTGTAAAAAAGATTTGCCTAGCGCGTGACCAGCCAATAAAATGCACCTGATTCTTTCCTGGCGGCCAATAAAGGCGCCTTCCTCCACTCCCGCCCACCAATAAAATCTCTCCGCTTCCTTACCTCCCACCAATCAGATTTTCCTCACACCAGACCGAGCAACCCGACCAGTAAGGAAGATTCGCCTCATCCCAGACCGACCAATAAGGAGACTTTGCTTCACCCCGGGCTGACCAATAAGGAGACTTGCTTCACCCCAGACCGACCGATAATAAGACTTGCTTCACCCCAAACTGACCACTAAGGAGCTTTGCCTCTGCACATGACTGACCAATAAGATCCCTCAAAATCCCCGCCGCCGACCAATAAGGAGCTTTTTCCTCCCCACCTGACTGACCAATAAGATCCCTCAAAATCCTCGCCGCCGACCAATAAGGAGCTTTGCCTCCCCACCTGACCGGCCAATAAAAACGCGTGAGATTCCTTGCCAGGGACCAATAAGAAGGGCGTGTGTGGCGTGGGGTGGCGTGTGTGGCGTGGGGCTGGACTGAGAATTGGATGTGTTGCAGGTGGCGGTGTGTGTGTTGAGGCCTGTTGAAGGATTTACGATGTCGTTACCTCCTTGTCGTGTTGTTGAGGGGAGGGAGGGAAGGGGAGGTGGAGGAGAATGGGAGGGGAGGGAGGGAGAGTGGAGGGGGAGGAGAAGGGAATGAGGGAGAGGAAAAGGGGGTATTATTGAGTTGTTAGGACACGGGTGTTGGGGAAGTGGGCGATGGGATATTGTCCCTCACTCCTTCCACCTCCCTCACTCCTTCCGCCTCCCTCACCCCTTCCTCTCATAACCCCTTTCTTCACCTCTCTTCCCTTCCTCACCCCTTTCCTATACCCCGTCTTTCTCCTAGTAACTCCCTGGCGTCTTCAGTCACCTCCCCCCATCCTTCAGTCACCCCTCCCACCAACCCCTCCCCACCCAACCCACCAACCCCTCCCCACCCAACCCACCAACCCCTCCCCACCCAACCCCTCCCACCAACTCCTCCCCAATTCCTCCCTCGCCTTGGCCATTGCTTTCCACCCATACTAAGCTGGGGAGAATATTATGGTCAATAATGGAAGCTGGTTAGGTTAGGTGGTGGCGATGCATCAAGGTGAGAGGGTTTGTGGGTAGACGGGGAGGGAGGGGGAGAGGGAAGGGAGTGTTGGGGAGAAGGGAGGGAGATAAGTAGGGGAGAATACTGGGAGAAAGGAGAGTGAGGGGAGAATGACGTTGTAAGAGATAGCAAAAGAGGAAGAGGGAGAAAAACAGGGTAAAAGAGAGAGAGAGAAAGGGGGGAGACAGGGAGATGCTAAACGAAGTGGCTAAGAAGAGATTTGTGGATAATTGTGGGAGGTGAGAGACTCGCCGACTGTGTAATAGACTTTAATTGGTAAATGGGAAGCTGGCAGACAGGTGAGGGAGGGGAAAGTGAGGGGAGAGGGGAGGGGTTTCCAGCACCTGTGACGCAGATAAAGGGTGAGGGAGTAGGGAGATTAAAGAGGAGGGGAGTAAAGGAATAGGGAGAGGGGAAGGGGAGAGGACAAAAGGGGAAATGATGAGATGAGGAAAGGGGAAGACGAGAGTAAATGGGAAATGATAAGAAAAAAGGGGAAGGAAAAATGGACGAAGGACGAAGATTGATAAAACAAAGGGGAGGGGGGAGGGAAAGTAAGTAGTAAGGGGAACCGAGGCAACAAAGGGGTAAAGTCTGGTGAAATGAGGAAAGTTGAAGGAAAAGAATAATCGAAAAGGGTGAAATGAGGAAGAAATGAATGATTATGGACTAGGAGAGAGAGAGAGAGAGAGAGAGAGAGAGATTTTGGACTTGATGTGAGATAAAGGAATATTACTTGCTGCTTGGACTTGGTTGAGAGGAGGACTTGGTATTGGTGGAAGGGGAGAGTTTATATTAGGACGTGGTCGAGGAGGTCACAATGGGTCGGGGAGGCCAATAATCATAATATGGGTGACCTCAACTGTGTGGCGTCTGGTCACCTTCCCTACTTTTAGAAATTGCTGCGTCTCTCTCTCTCTCTCTCTCTCTCTCTCTCTCTCTCTCTCTCTCTCTCTCTCATCCACCCATAACAAATTGATTCTAAAATATTTAGGGATGTCTCGTGTGTGTGTGTGTGTGTGTGTGTGTGAGAGAGAAATAACAACATCCTCAATAACCATGACAATGAAAAACAACAACATGAATAACAACAAACAAGAACAACAACACCACACAGAACACACCGTATAAGACAAATATAAAAACACACTAAGAGATATAGAGAGAGTTCCATTATCACGTATTACACCACACGCTTCCCCCTTAAAACACAAACAAAAGACTGTGCTGAATACACTGGCGAGAAGACATCACTGAAGACGTCTAAACAATGGCTAAAAAAGACATCACAAAGATATCTTGACGGGGGGAGGGGAGGAGGGGGAGACGAAAAGACATAGAAGCTTCTGTTTTATTGTCAAGTTTGATGTGTTTGTGTTATGTAAGGAATGGTTTTTTGTTTTGTTTGTTTGTTTGTGTGTGGTGGAGTTCATTGTGGATCTTTGGAGTTTTTTTTGTGTGTAGTGTGTGTGTGTGTGTGTGTGTGAGGAAAAGGTTTATGTGGACTTTGTTTATGATCGGGGTGGGGGTGTTGTTCTGTCAAACCTAACCTAACCTGAGAGAGAGTAGGGGAAGGGATATATATCAATAACAGGAGGAGGGGGGAAGATAACAAGAAGAGGAGAGGAAGGAGGAGAGAGGATAACAATAAAGGGAGGAGGAAAAAAAAAAAGGGGGGAGAGGTAAACGTAGTAGATGGAGAGAAAGGGAGTAAGAAGCGGACAAAGAAGTGAGAGAGAAGAAGGAATAGCGGAAGGAAAGAATAGAAAGAGGAGGGAAAATAAAGAAGGAAGGAAGGAAGGAAGGATAGGTAAAGAAAGAAGGACTTAAAACAATAATGGAGACGGAGGAGGAGTATGATGAAGTAAAGGATAGAAGAAGGAAGTGAAGGAGGAAGGGTAAAGAAGAGAGGCGAAAGAAGAGAAGATAAGAGAGTAATAAAAGAAAGGAGAAAGAAGAGGAACGAGGAGACAGAGATAAAGAGAAAGAAGTTGAGATGATGAAAAGATATAATGTGAAACAGCGAGATCGCGTGAGAGAGACTTAACAAGGTGTGAGAGATAAGGCTACCACCATCTTCCACCACAACTACCACCATCCTCCACTACAACTACCACCATCCTCCACTACAACTACCACCATCCTCCACCACAACTACCACCATCCTCCACCACAACTACCACCATCCTCCACTACAACTACTACCACCATCCTCCACCACAACTACCACCATCTTCCACCACAACTACCACCATCCTCCACCAAACTACCACCATCCTCCACCACAACTACCACCATCCTCCACCCAACTACCACCATCCTCCAACAACTACACCATCCTCCACAACTACACCATCTTCCACCACAACTACCACCATCCTCCACTACAACTACCACCATCCTCCACCACAACTACCACCATCCTCCACTACAACTACCACCATCTTCCACACAACCACCATCTTCCACTACAACTACCACCATCTTCCACCACAACTACAACCATCTTCCACCACAACTACTACCATCTTCCACTACAACTACCACCATCTTCTACCACAACTACCACCATCTCCACCACAACTACCACCATCTTCTACCACAACTACCACCATCTTTCCACCACAACTACCACAATCTTCCACCACCATCTTCCACCACGACTACCACCATCTTTCCACCACAACTACCACCATTTTCTCACTCTACTAACAACAATCTTTTTGACCTGGACATAGGTGTGGGGAGGGTGTAGAGAGGGGGGTGTTGTTTACAGGGGGCATAAATGAGTGACGGATGAGGGGAAGGTAGAGTGGGGAGGGTGTAGTGGGGAGGGAGAGAGGGGTGACGGAGGAGGTGGTGAAAGAGGCTTGTTAGTACTGTAATTTTTAACCACCCACTACACTGTACATTCCACTCCACCTACACCCTGCCGCCTACCCACTCCCCTGCCGCCTACCCACTCACCCCCTGCCCACTCACACCCCCTGCCCACCCACTACCCCTGCCGCCCACCCACTACCCCTGCCGCCCACCCACCCACCCACTACACTGCACATGCTACCCACGACCATCGTCCAATTTTTACCGAGGACACCTGATAGCCACCCACTCTGTCTCCCATCACTGGCAGGCTGGCCCCAGCCTCTCTCTCTCTCTCTCTCTCTGTCTCTCTGTCTCTCACACACACCAGCGCCTCATGTTTCAGTAACACGCGTCATTTGCATCCACGAGTCTTCTGGTAAAACAGTTGCTGACTTTGTGTTGAAGACAAAATACAAAAATAGCCCAAAAAAAAAGGAAAATACTTAGTGAGCCGTACCTGCTGTTGTGCTTCCAGGGGAATCCACTGAGGTCATTAGCGTGTTTTTTTTTTTTTTTTTTTTTGTCCTGTGTAAAGAGTCGTTAAGATTATGTTCATATTAATTTGCAATGGACTTCGTTAATCCTTGTACCTGTGGGAGGTGAGAGGATATTGTAACGTGTGTGTGTGTGTGTGTGTGTGTGTTAAGGGATGAGACGGAAGAAAACAGATACTCTTGGGTCCTCCTCTAGGAAAAGAAAAAAGTAGAATGAAGAAAAAGGAGACGCTCTGATAGGTGAGGGGGAGACTCAAGGATACTAATAATTCCTCACTACTCTTCGTAACGTCGTGTCTCTCTTTGTCTCTTTCATTCTCTCTGCTGTTTTACTTTTTCATAGATATCTCTTGTGGGTCTTTAGATTATGTTTGAGAATAACCTAACCTAACCTATCCTAATGTAACCTCACCTAACTTAACCTAAACCTAACTTATGCTAACCTTTACTAACTGAACCTAACCTAACGTAACCTAACCTAACCTAACCTAACCTACACCTACACCTACACCTACTTAGGTTTTGGGTTCACTTCCATGTAAAAATTGGCCCCGAAAATTAAATGTCTGGAGAGGACCATAACAAGAGGAAATACTACAGGACTTGTCTTGGCACACAACCGCGCCACCCAGTTTTAAATGGATTTTCTGTTCAGATTTAATCTCTCCCAAGCTCCCCAGAATTGGTTCCTTTTCCGATTTCTGGGGGACAGGATGGGGGAGGGAGGGAGGAGGGTTGGGAAGAGGAAATTGGTGGGGAAAAGGTTAGAAGAGGAAAAGGAACGAGAATGGGAAGGGAATTAGGGTACGATTTGGGAAAAAGGGAGAGAGGGGGAAGGTGATGGAGATAGAATGATTGGGTTGGGGGGGATGGATGGTGTTTAGGACAGGAGGGAACAGTTGGGATGGGGGTTAGAGTTTTGTGCGAAAGGGTTAGGGAGGGAAGGGGTGGTGGAGGTATTTTTTTCCAGAGGGTGGAGGTCGGTGAGGGGTGGAAAGGGGGAGGGTCGAGGATTTCCCATGGGTTCATTAGGAAGTCGGCTGTTGAAGCGAATTTTTCTCCGAGAATGTTTGGACCTGAGAGAGAGATTCGAACTGCTGGTATTTTGAGAATATAGTTAATGTTACGAGTGAGTTCTTTTGACATACCACAGTATTGTTTCTTTTCTTTCATTCTCTCTTTCTTTCTCCCCACTTTTCCTTTCTACTACGCTTCCTTCCCTCCCAACTCCCCTCCCTCCCCCACACCCCCCTTCGTGTTTCCCCTGACGCTAGGGACGCCACCAGCCTCATGCATTATTGCTAAGTCCACCAACCAGCCCCCCCTTCCCCAGTTCTTCATCCCCCCAACACCTACGCCCGCCAGCCCCAACCTTGTCCACTACCCGAGTCTTCCCCCACCCACATACTCTCACCTTCCTTTTCTACGTCCACCAACCCACCCACACCCACCCACCCACACCCACCCACCCCACCCTCATCACACCACTTCCACTCATACTCACTCACGTCCTCTCCCTTCTCCATTCACACTCCAAAGTCCAAACACTTCTTCTCCCTCCACCACCCTCACCCCACCCATCCACACCCACTCCACCACCCTCACCCCACCCATCCACACCCACTCCACCCCTGCCACATGTCATCACTTTGCAAATTCAAGTTTTTCATTGGTGCCGAGAGAGAGAGAGAGAGAGAGAGGAGAGAGAGAGAGAGAGAGTTAAAATAAGTGGCAGGAGGCGTGCTTAAAATGGCGTTAGTGATAGTGTTAAAAAATGGCATTGGCAACACTGGGGAACATGGTTTAGTAGGTTGAGTGTCAGTGTTCTGGACACGTGGCCCACCTGCTGTAATGTTCTGTTGGCAGCTTTTTTTTTCTGTTGGTCTTTTGGCAGCGTTGTCCTTCTCCTGTTGGTGTTCTGTTGAAGATATCTTTTCTGTTAGGTGCCTCACCGGTGTTGTTCTCCTGTTAGGGGACTGTTGGTGGTCACATGCATCTTAGTCGTTAATCATCCTGGGCATGAAAATTTCCTTCATTTTATCTATAGGATCATGAATCATCCTGGAAAAAAAATCCTAAGTGAGTTGTACCTTTAAGAGCCATGAATCTTCCTGGGAATAAAAAGAATGAGTGAGTTGTACCTTAAGAGCCGTGAATCATCCTGGAAATAAAAATCAGTGAGTTGTATCTAAGTGGTCGCGAGTCATCCTGGGAAAAAAATCAGGCCCCCGGCAACAGCCCGCCGGGGATGGTGAATTTACCGATAACAGCCGAGGAATTATTACTATCCAGACCCTGAGTGTTGCTGTGGTGTGGTGTGGTGTGGTATGGTGGTGGTGGTGTGGTGGTGGTATGGTGGTAGTGTTGTGTGGTATGGTGGTGGTGGTAGTGTGTGTATGGTGGTGGTATGGTGGTATTGTGTGGTATGGTGAGTGTTGTGTGGTATGGTGGTGGTTTTGATGTGGTATGGTGTAGTGGATGATTTATGGTGTTGGTGTATGTATATGGTAAGTAGTGTTGTGGTATGGTATAGTGTAGTATATATAGTGTCTGGTGTGTATTATGGTGGTGTTGTGTGGTGTGTTAAGAGTGTCATATATTATGTTGTTAAGCATTGTGTATTTATGTTTGTGTGGCATGGTGGCACCGTTGTCAAGTGACGCTTGGAGGTCATTAGCAGCACACTGTCTATCCGACTATCCCCGTTTACCGCTTTCCCCATCCCCGTTAACACTGTCTATCCCCGTTAACACTATCTATCCACCGTTAACACTATCCATCCCCCGTTAACACTGTCTATCCCCGTTAACACACTGTCCATCCCCGTTAACACTGTTCATCCCCCGTTAACACTGTCTATCCCCCGTTAACACTATCTATCCACGGTTAACACTATCTATCCCCCGTTAACACTGTCTATCCCCTGTTAACACTGTCTATCCCGTTAACACTGCTCTATCCCCGTTAACACTGTCCATCCCGTTAACTGTCTATCCCCCGTTAATATCATCCCCGTTAACACTATCTATCCATATTAACATATCTATCCTTAACACTATCTATCCCCCACATCTATCCCCGTTAACACTGTCTGTTCCGCTAACTGTCTGTCCCCCACCACACCTTATCTCCTGATTAAACCAAGTATGTTTAACAAATGATGACTATGTTTGAATATGTATAATTAATTAGTGGTGTGTGTGTGTGTGTGTGTATGTTAACCACAGGTAGCTAAATTAAAGGTAAATCACAGGTAAACTAACGGTAAACCACAAGTAAATTAAAGGTAAACTACAGGTGAACTTCAGGTATATTCCAGGTGAACTATTAAGTAAACCATAGGTAAATTAATGGTAAAATGTATAGCTACTCTACAGGTAAACCCAACATGTGGTGTGGTCATGAGACAGTGTACACCAGACCTCGACCACACACACACACACACACACACACACACACACACACACACACACACACACACACACACACACGCACACACACACACGCCATACACTCATCAGTCTTAGGGACAGTGGCTGAGACACCAAACGCGTATTATATATATATATTATTTAAGGGAAATTCAGACAAGTTCTTTGACTTTTAAGAGTTGGTGATAGAATATAGCCTTTCCTTCCCCCTTCAACACCTTCCCCTCTCTTACCTTCCCCCGACCCACCTTCCCTCCTCGCCTTCCTCCTCCCCACCTTCCCTCTACCTTCCCCTTCCTTACCTTCCTTCCTTACCTTCGCCTTCCTCTCCCCACTCTCCCTCCCATCTTCTCCTCCCTTTACACGTTCTTCCTTCCCCACCTCCCCTTCTCACCTCCCTCTTCTCTCCTCACCTTCCCTTCCCACCTTCCCCTTCCTCTCTCCACCTAACCCTCTTCCTAACTTCTTTCCTTCCCTTTCTCCTTCCCCTCGTTTTTCTCCTTCCTCTCCCTTGACTTCTAAGGGCCACCATGGAGGAGAATGGAGGGGGAGGAGGAAAGAGGAAGTGAGAGGGGCGTCATCGCTACTGTGCCTTGACATGCAACGCCCATGAGTGCTTGGAGGTAAGAGGGAGGAAGGAGGAGGTAGGAGAGGGGGGGGAGGAAGGAAGGAATGAAGGAGACGAGGTAGAAAAATTGAAAGGGAAGAGGAAAGGAGTAAGAAAAGGAAGAAGGAAAGAAGGAGGAGGAGGGAAGGATGGAGGAAGAGATTGGAAGTGGGAAAGAGGGTAATAGAAATAATGAGAGAGAAATAATAATAATAATAATAATAATAATAATAATTAACGGTTTATTGAAAAAGTTCTGCAGTCCGAAAGCTGAAAATATACATTGGACATAAATGACTTATTACATACATTGGTGGTTTAACAAAAGCCTTCATTAGAGAAAGGTAAAGACACAGTGAACATACAGATTAATGTAGGTGTTGAACAGCAAACTCGTAGTGTAGTAACTCCTCCCAGATGGTGTTAGGAGGAACTCGTGGTGTGGTAGTTCCCCAGATGGTGTTATGAGGGACCTGGCGTGGTGTAGTAATTCCCTCGCAGATGGTGTTATGAGGGCCTCACGTGGTGTAGTAATTCCCTCACAGATGGTGTTATGAAGGACCTCACGTGGTGTAGTAATTACCTCACAGATGGTGTTATGAGGGGCCTCACGTGGTGTAGTATTACCTCACAGATGGTGTTATGAGGGACCTCACGTGGTGCAGTAATTACCTCACAGATGGTGTTATGAGGGGCCTGACGTGGTGTAGTAATTCCTCACAGACGGTGTTATGAGGGCCTGACGTGGTGTAGTAATTCCTCACAGATGGTGTTATGAGGGCCTGACGTGGTGTAGTAATTCCTACATATGGAGTTATGAGGACATGTGGTGTTCCCTCACAGATGGTGTTATGAGGCATCACGTGGGTAGTAATTCCCTCACATATGGTGTTATGAGGGACATGTGGTGTAGTAATTCCCTCACAGATGGTGTTATATGAGTGAGGTTTGGTCCCAGGCCTTCCTATCGTAGACGGATTAACACATCGCTGGTTGTTGTTGGGTCTCACGGGCCGTTATCACTGGGTACTTGGGACCTCACTGTGTGAAGGTTAACTTGGGTACGAATGTTAATGTTGAGTTGTTCTCACTGACTTGAGCACTGTTCACCACTGTTCACCTCTGTTTAACACTGGTTCCGTGTGTGTGTAGGTAGGGATACGGTTCAACTATAACCACGTCACCAACATTACGCTCTCATTATGAAAGTTCAGAGTTCAACATAAACTCTATTTGTTCTCAGCTTCATAAAGCCGTAAATTCAAACCACGTCTCTGGTATTATGTTCATAACCCCAAACTACGTCATTATTAACTTTATATTCTCATACCAGCTAGTTTAGACCACGCCACAACTGTATTATATTTTGAACCCCAAACAATGCTATTGATAACATAATCTAAACCCACCAACATTACGGTATACATTAAAACACAAAAATACTACGTCACAACATATCACCAAAACTACGCCACAATAATTTAAAACCACTCAACTTCCCCCTCTCCCCCCCCCCAAAAATAAAAAATCATCTTCCTTACCACAAACAACCACACAACCACTATTAATACAGTACTAAACCCTAACAATCATAACATCAAACTACGCCACACAGTATAGTATTAACCCTTTTAAACTACGCTAACAGCATCATTAAACAAGTGTACCTACAGCCAGGTGTTTATAGTTGCTCCGTGTATTATAATTTCTGGCTGGTCCTTCCTCCTACTACACGGGCTGTTTGCTCACTAAGAATTCCTCAGCAAATTACATGTACTGAGCCGAGTGAGTGAGGGAGGGAGGAGGACGGTAGGTGAGAGAGAGAGAGAGAGAGAGAGAGAGAGAGAGAGAGAGAGAGAGAGAGAGTTGAAATACATTTAATTAATTTCTGCATGTTAAACATTATCTTCCATTAACATAGTTTACATTTAATTATGACAAACAAACACAAATGAAATATAAGTAATGAAGTTATAGTGGAGTGATGGTGGAAAAAATGAGGGGGGTTAACTTTTGGTTGCTGTTGTTGTTAGAGTTGTTATTATTATTAATGTTATTATTATTATTATTATTATTATTATTATTGTTATTATTATTATTATTATTATTATTATTATTGTTATTATTAATATTATTATTATTATTATTATTATTATTATTATCATTATTATTGTTATTATTATTATTATTATTATTATTATTATTAATGTCATTATCGTTATTATTATTATTATTATTGCTGTTGGTGTTATTATTGTTGTTGGGGTTATTATTATTAATGTTATTATTATTATTATTATTATTATTATTATTATTATTATTATTATCATTATTATTATTATTATTGTTATTATTAATATTATTATTATTATTATTATTATTATTATTATCATTATTATTATCATTATTATTATTATTATTATTATTAAGGAAAGATATAAATTACTCCCATGAAAATACTGCCAAAAACATTGCTTAATTTGTATGTTTGTTTTTAATTATGCTGAAGGAATTTTTATTTTATTTTAATCACGTTGAAGTATAATTTAATCGCTAATTAAACAAGTAGAAGAATGAATAAAAAGTAGTTGAAAGATACATATACTTTTTGAATAATTTTAACGTAATGGTAATTATGAGTGTTTAAAAGTCATTAGATTTGAAAAGGTTATTATATAAATGATACCAAAAAAGTTATATATTTAAAAAAAAATTATTAAGTGTTTAAAAAAGCTGTGGGTAATTTTTGACATAGTTTGGGTATTTTTTCTCCTGTCGGGATTTTGTGATTTTTTCCGGAGATTTTTTTTTAACGACGTGATGTGAGATGCGGTTTAGTATTTTGAGAGATACAGAGATTTTTATGAGTTACAGGAATTTTTATGAGAGATACGGGAATTTTTATGAGATACGGGAATTTTTATAAGTTATAGGAATTTTTATGATACAAGAAATTTTATGAAAAGGATGAGTCACCACCAGTTATATAAGTCACACAGGATTTAACACACAACGCAACAGCCACTTCTCCCTGGCCAAGTAAATACGGGTTACAACACTACAATAACAGACTCCCTTTATAAATGACTCGCCATTGTGGGAGTTTTTGGGAAGAAAAATCCGTGTGTGTGTGTGTTTGGAGGGGTGGGGGGGGGGGGGGTGGGTCTGTCATTTTAACTCGGGGCCAAACTGACTTACGTTATTATGGTCATTGTTTTAAAGTAATTGAGTCATTTATGTTACTTATATTTCATTATTTAAACACTAGTAAGGAATTTTTATATATTAAGGTAAACCGTTTATTCACAATGTAAAAATAATAATTAAAATAAACAATAATTGTAATTTAAATGGTTATGGATCGCAAGAGAATGGAATATTTTTTTCGACCTTTCAGTCAAACGTGTTCGACCTCTGACCTCATGAAATGCTGAGAAAGGTCAAAATAGAAAAATAATAGCAGGTGTGAGGGAGTATTGGGCCAGGTAGCTACATGCCTGCCAGCCCTCAGGTTAATTGGATCCCACCTGCAGGAGTGACAATTATTTGTTAATTGTGTACGAAAAGATGAAGACAGTAATAATAACACGTAATAACTGGTGATAACAATAATGATAAAAATAATAATAATAATAATAATAATAATAATAATAATAATAATAATAATGAACATAATACAGTAATAAGAGCAACAAATAATAAGTGATAATAGTAGTAATAACAACACTAATAATAATAATAATAATAATAATAATAATAATAATGCCCAACTGGTCACTCACACAATACAATATCTCTGTGTAAAATAAAGATCAAGATTTTTGTAGTGATATTTTATCTTTGGGATTTTATGTGATTTTAGTCCAGCGTAAAATTGTCCGATAATTGGACTTTAATGGGTGGGATTTTGTCCATTTTTCTGTGAATTTGTCTTGAGTAAATTATCTGATTTTTATTTCTTGGGGGTGGATTTTGTCCGATGTGGGATTTTGTCCGATGTGGGATTTTGTCCGATGTGGGATTTTGTCCGGTGTGGGATTTTGTCCGATGTGGGAATTTGTCCGATGTTGTGGGGATGATAGTAGTGCTTTTGTTGTTGTTGTGTTTGTTGGTGATATTATGGTGAAGTGTGGTTGGTTAGGTGATGTTAGTGGTGATATTGATGTGACACCGTAGTGGTGGTGGTGGTGGTGGTGGTGGTGGGGTGGTGGTGAGGTGATGATGGTGGTGAGATTGGTGGTGAGGTGGTGGTGGTGGTGATGAGTGGTGAGTGTGGTGGTGGTGGTGGGGTGGTGGTGAGGTGGTGGTGGGGTGGTGATGAGGTGGTGGTGGGGTGGTGGTGGTGGGGTGGTGGTGGTGGTGGTGGTGATGGTGGTGGTGATGGTGGTGAGGTGGTGATGGTCTTGATAAAGTTGTTGGAGGAAGAAGGGAGATGATGTTGTTGTTGTTATTGCTGATGATAATTGCAAGGAACAGCACGTAAGTCAATTATAGGTGTCTGCTGCTGTCCCTGGCCTTCCTCTCTCCCTGGGTAAATTGTGTTTTCCTGTACACCTCTCTCTCTCTCTCTCTCTCTCTCTCTCTCTCTCTCTCTCTCTCTCTCTCTCTCTCTCTCTCTCTCTCTCTCTCTCTCTGTGTTTTTCAATTTGTGGTGTAGAGATATATTGGGGTAAATGGGAATAGATAAAGAGACAGAGGGGTGGAGAGAGAAGAGAGAGAGAGAGAGAGAGAGAGAGAGAGTATCCCTACATTTATCATTATTTCCTCATTTTATCTTCTTCATCATCAAGTGTATTAATGACCTTTCACCTTTTCCCTCTCTTTATTCTACTTTCCACTTTTCCTTCTTCCTTACCTCTATCTCTCTTTTATCCATCACTTCTTTAAGTCTTCTCCTTTTCCATTTCTTCCTTCAACCCATCGTCCTTTCCTCCTCCTCCTCCCTGTCTCTATTTCTTCTCCCTCCTTCGTTCCCTCACCCCCTGGTCCCTTCATTTCCACCCTCCTTCCTCCTTCTTCCTTTCCTCCCTCCATCCCTTTCCTCTCCTTCCCTCCGCACCCCTTCCTTCTTCCTTCCTTCCTTTCCACCTGCTTACCTTCTCTGCAAATTTCTTAGCGAGCGTTCAGTGCGTGTGTGTGTGTATACATCATGTACGCTTACACAGGCTCCCCCATGCATAATGTATATGTATATTCCTGCGTCTGTGGTTTGGGGAAGGAGGGTGTGTGTGTTGGAGAGAGGGAGAACAATGTTGGTGGTGATGTTTGTGTGGGAGAGAAGATGGGGGTGTTAGAGGTAGAGTTGTGTGGGAGAGGGGATGGGGTGTTGGTGCTATGTGTATGTGTGGGGGTGGGGGGTAGAGAAGTAGATGTTGGTGCTGATAAGGTTGTGTAGGGGTGTGTTGGAGAATGAGTGTGTTGAATAGGTAGATGTTGGGGGAGGGTGAGTGGGTGAGCTGGGGGGTGTTGGGGGGTGGCCTGGTGTGTCTTGGGGCAGGGGTGTGTGTGTGTGTGTGTGTGTGTGTGTGTGTGTGTGCAGGCGTAATGGGGCAGTTGCTGCACCAGAATCGTCACCAGGTGAATCTGCATTAGTGGAGGTGCATAAAGGTGGGCCAGCCCTTGGGGTCCAGCCGCCTCAGTCACTCTTGTTTGTGGTGGTGATGAGGCCTCGGGGAGTGTGGTGGTGATGAGGCCTCGGGGAGTGTGGTGGTGATGGGGGTATTTGGCAGGTGTGATGATAGTCATGGTGGTGATGAGGCTCCGGCAGTGTGATGATGGTATGGTGGTGATGAGGCCTCGGGGAGTGTGGTGGTGATGAGGCCTCGGGGAGTGTGATGATGGTATGGTGGTGATGGTTGTCTGGTGGTGGTGTAGTCGTATCGTTTTGGCGTGAGGGACAGAGTCGTCCTTGTGGTGTGATGATGGCAGCATTAATGTGGCAGATCTGCATGTGTGTAGTAGCCAAGTGAATGGTGGTGTGGTGTTTGTATAAGTGTGGTATGATGAGCGCGGGATTAGAATAGTCGATGTAGGCTACCGTGTCGAGGTGGAATGTGGTGCTGATGGTGCTTGTGGTGACGGTAGTGTGGTTGTGTCGTGGCGTTGATGATGTGATAGTGTATTGGTGATAATGTTGTGGGTGGCATTACTGTAGGAGGATTGTGGTGGTAGTGGTGGAGGAGGAGCCAGATGGCACTCTCCACATGTGGCACTTAGGTACATATCGGACCCTGAAGCAGAGATACATCGTCTGTCGTTACTGCCAGCTGCCAAGGGAGTGCCAGTACCTCTCGACCCGTGCGGATGTACACCTCTTAAGATACTCACTGTGTAAATCACCCGTGAGTGTAAATTGCAACGAATACTTCCCCTGTGTACTGTAACCTGAGTGTAAATTATCGTGGGCGTGTATATTGCAAGGACTACACCCCCTTTGTAAACGCGCAAGGAAAAAGGCCTCTTATACCTTGGGTGTAAAATGCTGCTACACCTCCTGTCAGGTAGGCTGGGGTGTAAAACATGACGATGGGTGTGTAGGTTACAAAGGACACCTCCTCTGTATGTAGATGACACGGAAAACACCCTTTGTGTATTGTGTCCAGGGTGTAAAGTGACTATGAATTAGTCCTGTGTGGAGGTGCTTGCTTTCATGTGTGTGTGTGTGTGTGTGTGTGTGTGTGTGTGCGCGCGCCCTGCAGACATATAATTCATCTTTTTTCTTTGGTGGTTACCTGTGTGCGTGTCATGCTAGGATGCGATGGATTACAAGTGAGTCAGTCAGGCTAATGTATGTATGTATGTATGTATGTATGTATGTATATCTTCTGTGTGTGTATGTTTATATGTATGCCCATCTCGACTGTGTGAGTGTATGCACATTAATTAAGCATCCACAAAACAGTTTTGTGTCTCTTTGTTTATTAGATGAAAATTATGTTTTGATTAATAATAATAAAATATTTATTATTATTATTTTTAGTATTATTATATTTTTTACAAGGTCTCGGTTCTGGGTCAATTATAGTATTATCAAACATAATTATAATAACAAAAATATAATTATTACACCTGATAATTATCGAGGCAGTTATACGATTATCACAGGTGATTCATAAGGCTTTTTGTTTACCTGGTAACGAAGGCGTGACTCACCTGGTGGCGTGCGAGGAGGTGGGCGTGCGTGTGGGCGTAGAAGAGTGAGTGGGAGGGAGTGGGCGTGGGAGAGAATGGATGGGGAGGGTGTGGGAGAGTGTGGGAGGGGGGGAGTGGGCGTGGGAGCGTACACGTGGGAGAGTATGGGTGTGGAAGACTGGCTATGGACATTAGTCAGAGTTTACCCGAGTGAATGAGTGAGTGAATGAGTGAATATGGGGAGAGTGAGAAGCAAAAGTGACGACCACCTGTGAAGGGAGGGAGGGAGGAGGAGGAGGGGAGAGGAGGAAAGAGGAGGTAGTATCCACCTGATTGTACCCAAGCAGAATCTCTCTCTCTCTCTCTCTCTCTCTCTCTCTCTCTCTCTCTCTCTCTCTCTCTCTCTCTCTCTCTCTCTCTCTCTCTCTCTCTCTCTCTCTCTCTCTCTCTCTCTCTCTCTCTCTCTCTCTCTCTCTCTCTCTCCTCCCTTCCCCTCCCCATAATTGGGGTAAGAGGCGGTAACTGTGCATTACGAGGGGTAGAGTGAGGGGAGAATTGAGGGGAGGGGTGAGGGGAGGTGGTGTTCGACGTCCATCACCACCCCCTCATCACCCCGTCACCAGCTCCCCTCACCAGCGATAAATAACCTCCCCCCCCCCTCTCCTCCCCTCTTCTCCCCCAGGTGATTTTTAAGGTGGGGGGGGGGGGAAGGCCTATGATTACCTTTTTAGGGATATTTTCTGGTGCTTTTGTAAATACCTGACCCTCAGCGTTTAGGGGGATTTCCCGAGCATTAAAGAAATTATATTTGGGTTTTATTTTATATTTATTTTTTATTAATATTTTTGTTTATATAATTTTTTATTTTTTTTTATTTACTTAAGGTTTACGTAATTAAGGTAATTTGTTTATTTACTTGTTTACGATATTTACATTATTTATTTTCTGTATTTCGGACTTAAGAAAGATATTATAAAATAAACATAGGATTTGTGGGTTTTTTCCCTTTAGAATTTACAGAATAAATCGTAAAATCATGAGTTTGTTTTTGTTTGTTGTTCTGTCAAATTCTTCGTTTTTATTGTTTTTTAAGGTGTTTTTTTTTGTTTTGTTTTTTTTTGTTTGTTGTGTTTATTGTGTTTTTGTTGTTTTTTTTCTCGTAATTATCTTTGAATATTTTTCGTTTGGTCCTCAAGAGATGGAAGAGGTGTCGAGGAGAGGAAGGAATGGAAGGGAGGGAGGGAGGATGGAGGAGGGGAGAGAAGAGAGGAAAGGAGGAAGGAAGGAAGGAAAGGAGGAAGGAAGGAAAGGAAAGGAATGATGGCGAAGAAATAGTAATCACTAGAGGGAGTGGGAGGGATGGGGTTAAGGGGGAGTGGTAGGAGGGGTTAAGGGGTGGTAGGAGGTTAAGGGGATTGGGGAAGAAGGGCTAAGGGAGTTGGGAAGAGGGACTAAGGGGATTGGGGAAGAGAGGCTAGGGGAGTGGGGAGAAGGTTAAGGTGGGGGCTAAGGGGAGGGTTAGTCATGTTTTTAGAAAATTTTGGTTAAATTTCTTATTTATGGAGAGTTTGTTGCTGTTGAGTAAGTTAAAGTGTGAAGGATGAGATGGTTCCGGTTTCTGTATTGTACACGCCTTACACGCCCTGTCTCTTGTACACGCCCTGTCTCTTACACTGTACACGCCCTGTCTCTTGTACACGCCCTGTCTTATACTGTACGCGCCCTGTCTCTTGTACGCGCCCTGTCTCTTATACTGTACACGCCCTGTCTCTTGTACTGTACACGCCCTGTCTCTTATACTGTACACGCCCTGTCTCTTATGCTGTACACGCCCTGTCTCTTACTGTACACGCCTGTCTCTTATACTGTACACGCCCTGTCTCTTATACTGTACGCCTGTCTCTTGTACACGCCCTGTCTCTTATACTGTACACGCCCTGTCTCTTGTACACGCCCTGTCTCTTATACTGTACGCCCTGTCTCTTGTACGCCCTGTCTCTTGTACTGTACACGCCTGTCTCTTATACTGTACACGCCCTGTCTCTTCCGTACACTCCCGGTTGCCTGTACTGTACACGCCACACAATGCTCTCATGAAAAAGGGGATAGAGAGAAAGGATGGAAAAAGAGAGAAAGAAGGAAGTAAGAGGAAGAGGTAAAAGAGATTATGAAAATGAAGAGAAGGTAAATAGAATGAAAGAGAAAATAAGATAAAGGTGAATAGAAGTAGAAAAAGAAGGAAGAGAGATTATAAGCATGAGGACAGGATGGAAAAGAAAGGGGATAGCAGTAAAAAGAGGAGGAAAATGAAAAAAAAATGGAAATGAAAGTAGAGAGAGGTGGGGGGAGGGAGAGAAGAGGAATGTTAGGGATTAAAAAGAGATGAGAGGTGCAGAGGAAGAGGTGAGGGGTGGAGAGGAAGAGGTGAGGGGAACAGGAAGAGGTGAGGGGGTGGAGAGGAAGATAGAGGTGGAATTGTGGACTGAGATCCTGCCAATTATTGTGATTGGTGAGAGACGTGTGTGTGTGTGTGTGTGTGTGTGTGTGTGTGTATGTTTTGTCCCTTGTGACTCACACTGCACGCCACCTTCCCCTCATTCTCCCCCCTTCCCTCTCCCCTTTTCCTTCACTTACTACTGCTACTATTCTCTCTCTCTCTCTCTCTCTCTCTCTCTCTCTCTCTCTCTCTCTCTCTCTCTCTCTCCCGCCCTCTTCTACTTCACCCCTCCCTCTCCACCCTATCCTACTCATTCTATGCCTCACTCTACCCTCACCCTGTCTCCCTCCTCTCCCCCTCACCTGTCTTCCTCCTCTTCCTCATCTGTCTCCTCACTCTCCCCTCACCCTGTCTCCCTCCTCTCCCTCCACCCCTGTCTCCCTCCTCTCCCACCCCACCCCTGTCTCCCTCCTCTCCCTCACCCTGTCTCCCTCCTCTCCCTCACCCTGTCTCCCTCCTCTCCCTCACTCTCCCCCTCCACATACCACCACCGCTCTCCAGGTTCCAATAGACATATATTTTTATTCTGTTTTGTTGATATTTTTCTCTTGTTTTGGTGGTGGATGTTTGGGGCGTCCTGGTGTGAGGGAAGAGTGTGAGGGCGTGATAAAACAGACACAGGGAGGGATGGGAGGATGAGGGAAGAGGTATTGAGGTGGATGGGAGGAAGAGGGAGGGATGAATGGGAGGAAGAGGCGAGGAGGATGGATGGAAGAGACTGGGAGGAGGGAGGATGGGGGGAAGAGGGAGGGATGGATGGGAGGAAGAGGGAGGGATATGACGAAAAGGCGGTGTAAAGAGCTAGAAGGAGAGAGAGGGAGAGTGGGTGATGAGAGGGAGAGAGAAGAATAGAGGGTGGTGAGAGGGAGAGTGGGTGATGAGAGGGAGAGAGAGGAAGAGAGGGTGGTGAGAGGGAGAAAGAGTGATTAGAGAGAGGAAGAGAGGGGATGAGAGAGTGCGAGAGGGTGATGAGAGGGAGAGAGAGGAAGAGTGGGTGATCAGAGGGAGAGAGGGGCTACATTTTTTTGTGCAGTCAGTAGGTTTATCAACACACTGGGGAGGGTGACAGTAAACCTTCCTACTCTATTGTCCCTCTGCGGCCCCTGCCTCACTTCCACGACCTCCACGACCCTCACTATCTCTCCCACGACCTAAACGACCCTCACTGTCACTCCCACGATCTAAACGACCCTCACTGTTACTCCCACTACCTCCACACCCTCACTATCACTCCTACGACCCTCACTGTCTCTCCCATGACCTACTTGACTCTCACTATCTCTCCCACGACCTAAACGACCCTCACTTTCACTCCCACGATCTAAACATTGCCTGTCCTCCCCTTGACCTAAACGACCCTCACTTTCACTCCCACGATCTAAACGGCCCCCTGTCCTCCCCACGACCTAAACGACCCTCCACTTTCACTCCCGGCCTAAACAACCCCACTGTCACTCCCACAACCCTCACTGTCACTCCAGCCTAAAAGCAACCCTCACTGTCACTCCCACGGCCTAAACAACCCCCCACTGTCTAGCCCCTCACTGTCACTCCCTGACCTAAACAACCCCCCACTGTCACTCTGACCTAAACAACCCCCACTGTCCTCCCCCAACCCTCCCTATCACTCCCACAACCCTAAACAACCCCCCACTGTCACTTCTAACCCTCACTGTCACTCCCACAACCCTAAACAACCCTCACTGTCCTCCGACCTAAACAACCCTCACTGTCACTCCCGACCTAAACAACCCTCCCCACTGTCACTCCCCTGACCTAAACAACCCTCACTGTCCTCCACATTCAACAACCCTCCTGTCCACTCCTGACCCCTAAACAACCCCCACTGTCACTCCCACGACCTAAACGACCCTCACTGTCACTCCCACGACCTAAACAACCCTCACTGTCACTCCCACGACCTAAACAACCCCTACTGTCACTCCCACAACCCTCACTGTCACTCCCACGACTTCCACGACCACTCCGAAAACCTCTTCAATTATCCCAGAATAGGCATCATCATCATCATCATCATCATCATCATCATCATCATTATAGCGTTACCAGCACTACTAAATAACCCACCAAACTACTAAATTGCCTTCGTTAGTAATATATATTTTTGAGCTCTTTTGTACAACGGAAACATAAAAGAAAAAAAAAAAAAGTTGATTGAATTTCACAGTCGAAGGAAATCTTTTTTTTTTTCCCTCACCAGCTGGATGGAAACCTCAGGGATAGACCTGTAGGAGAAGGTATGATCACGCCCACACTCACGCCCACTCAGGTCCACCTACACGGTCTCTCAGGTTAACGACTTTGTGAGGTGTAGCGACAGGTGGAGGCCAGCTGGTCTGACCCTCCACCACCACTTGTCTCCAACACCAGAGGAGTGAGGGAGATTGTATACATATAATGAAGCCCCACAACTGTGTATTCAGTAAACCCGTCTGGCCATTTGAGGAAATAAACATGTATCACACCTGTAAAAAACACATACCAAATTACATACAAGTAAACATTACGTGTCGGAGTTCCACTAAACGCTCCAAAAATTACATATAGATAAACATTTGTGTGTTGGAGTTACCTTGAGCGCGAGTTAGTGAGAGTTACCTGTGTTTTAACCTGTGGTAATTACATTTAACACCCTGACCTGATTCTACCTGTGTTAGCTCTTAGTTCCCCACTGGTATGTGTAAAATATTATATATATATATATATATATATATATATATATATATATATATATATATATATATATATATATATATATATATATATATATATATATATATACTCATGTAAATCCACAATGAAAACGTGGATAGGATAAATCTTGATAAAATCACACGGGAAAATGGAAACAACGAAGTACCTTGGCTTTCGTCTTTATTCAAGACATCTTCAAAGGCAACTGGATTACATGGACAGAGAGAGGCTTAAATATACAGGTATTGAACAGCAGACACGTAGTGTAGTAACTCCCTCACAGATGGTGTATGAGGGGCCTGATGTGGTGTGTATGCGAGTGTGTGTATATATACGAGTGTGTGTATATATACGAGTGTGTGTGTATATACGAGTGTGTGTGTATATATACGAGTGTGTATATATACAAGTGTGTATATATACGAGTGTGTATATATCGCAGGAGATAAAATCTTTAGGCTGGAGCCACAAAGATCCTGGAGCCTTATGGAGCAGCACAGAAATAGTGGAATATACACCCGCTATTATGGCGGCCATCACTAACCTCAGCACACAGGATTAAATGGCAAGGACTGTCCAAGCTGAGAGGTAGGAGGTAGAGAGGTAGGGAGGTAGGGAGGTAGAGAGGTAAGGAGATAGGGAGGTAGAGAGGTAGAGAGGTAGGGAGGTAGGGAGGTAGAGAGGTAGGGAGGTAGGTATGAGAGATAACTGTCAGAGAAGTAAGTATGAGAATGAGAGAGATGTTAGGTCAGGTCAGGTCAGGTCAGGGAGGATTTTTACATTACTCACCTCATCTGATAGCACACACACACACACATACCTGAGTGTCATTAATACACACAGACACACACACGTACACACACAATATTCCCGTTCATATCCCACAATTCCAAGCGATAATTTGATCATCCTCCTCAACAATAACCGGTGCTGTGGGGAGCCGGATAGCCGGATAAACACCGTATAGACTTTACCGATGTGGGGGAGGGGAGGGGTGTGGGGAGGGCGATAACATGATAAAGATTTTACCTGGTGGTGGGGGGGTGGGGGAGATTATCCAGGTATGATAAGGATAGGTGTGAAAATTTTTAATATTTGTGTTAGTATCAGGTATGGTGTTGGGGGATCAGGTATGGTGTTGGGGTGGATCAGGTATGGTGTCTGGTGGATCAGGTATGGTGTTGGGGTGGATCAGGTATGGTGTTGGGGTGGATCAGGTATGGTGTTGGGGTGGATCAGGTATGGTGTTGGGGTGGATCAGGTATGGTGTCTGGTGGATCAGGTATGGTGGTAGGTATATGGTGTTGGGGGTGGATCAGGTATGGTGTCTGGTGGATCAGGTATGGTGTTGGGGGTGGATCAGGTATGGTGTCTGGTGGATCAGGTATGGTGTTGGGGTGGATCAGGTATGGTGTCTGGTGGATCAGGTATGGTGTTGGGGTGGATCAGGTATGGTGTCTGGTGGATCAGGTATGGTGGTGGTCAGGTATGGTGTCTGGTGGATCAGGTATGGTGTTGGGTGGATCCAGGTATGGTGTCTGGTGGATCAGGTATGGTGTTGGGGTGGATCAGGTATGGTGTTGGTGGATCAGGTATGGTGTGGGGTGGATCAGGGGGTGTCTGGATCAGGTATGGTGTTGGGGTGGATCAGGTATGGTGTCTGGTGGATCAGGTATGGTGTTGGGGTGGATCAGGTATGGTGTTGGGGTGGAGGTATGGTGTTGGGGGTGATCAGGTATGGTGTTGGGGTGGATCAGGTATGGTGTCTGGTGGATCAGGTATGGTGTCTGGTGGATCAGGTATGGTGTTGGGGTGGATCAGGTATTGTGTCTGGTGATCAGGTATGGTGTTGGGGTGGATCAGGTATGGTGTTGGGGTGATCAGGTATGGTGTCTGGGGATCAGGTATGGTGTCTGGTGGATCAGGTATGGTGTTGGTGGATCAGGTATGGTGTCTGGTGGATCAGGTATGGTGTTGGGGTGGATCAGGTATGGTGTCTGGTGGATCAGGTATGGTGTCCTGGTGGATCAGGTATGGTGTTGGGGTGGATCAGGTATTGTGTCTGGTGGATCAGGTATGGTGTTGGGGTGGATCAGGTATGGTGTTGGGGTGGATCAGGTATGGTGTCTGGTGGATCAGGTATGGTGTTGGGGTGGATCAGGTATGGTGTCTGGTGGATCAGGTATGGTGTTGGGGTGGATCAGGTATGGTGTTGGGGTGGATCAGGTATGGTGTTAGTGATGGCGTCTGAGGTGTGATTGGGTAGTTTGGTTGTGTGATTGAGTAGTTAAATTGAGATCGGTTATGTAATTGGGTAGTTTGATTATGTAATTGACCAGTTGATTGCGTGATTGGGTAGTTTGAGTGCGTAATTGGGTAGTTTGTTTGTTTAATTGGTTAGTTTAATTGAGAATGGTTGATTGCCAGTGTGATTGGGTAGTTTGATTGGGATTAGGTAAATTGGTTGTGTAATAGCGTCGTCCTCTGTTTCACGACCAATCCGGACGTCGCCTCCAACCCTCAGGCGATTTGGTGGGATCTACAGGGGATCCGGCCGGGCTATCGTGCATCCGGCAGGTAAACATACAGTTAATACACCAGTTATCGCACATCATCCACCAGGGTTATCGTGGACCAGTTATCGTGCATCATCCACCAGGGTTATCGTGGACCAGTTATCGTGCATCATCCACCAGGGTTATCGTGGACCAGTTATCGTGCATCATCCACCAGGGTTATCGTGGACCAGTTATCGTGCATCATCCACCAGGGTTATCGTGGACCAGTTATCGTACATCATCTCCCGGGTTTATCGTGGACCAGTTATCGCTCGTCATTCCCCGGGGTTATCGTGGACCAGTTCTCGTGCACATCCCCCAGGGTTATCGTGGACCAGTTATCGCACACCAGTTATCGCACATCATCCCCGGGGTTATCGTGGACCAGTTATCGCACATCATCCCCGGGGTTATCGTGGACCAGTTATCGCGCACCAGTTATCGCACACCATCCCCCGGGGTTATCGTGCACCAGTTATCGCTCGTCATCCCCCAGGGTTATCGTGGACCAGTTATCGTGCACCAGTTATCGCACATCATCCCCCGGGGTTATCGTGGACCAGTTATCGCACATCATCCCCCGGGGTTATCGTGGACCGGTTATAGTAGTGAGGCGTCTGGCTTGTTACCAGACTGGGATCCGTTTCCAATAGCCGCCACGTATTAAGCAATAATTTGGCGGACATGTGGCACAGCCTGGAGAGAGAGAGAGAGAGATGCTGTGTACTCGTAGTTGTCTCAAGTGTACCACAGCATAACCGCACGCACAGCATCTCCCTCGCGTCAGTATCCAGCTGTTGTCCTCCAATACAGCAGGTGTCCAGAACAGCAGCAGCAGCAACAGACATCAATGCATGCTTTGTGTATATTTCTTCGTGTACCTTCAACCACCCCACCCCTTTCCATTCCTCCTCCATCTCTTTCCCCCTCCTCTCTCTTTCCCGCTCCATCTCTTTCGTCTCCTATCACCCCTTTCCCTCCTCCACCCACTTTCTTTTCCCCCACCCACTTCTCTCCCACGTCTTCTCCCCCTCCCCCTCCCGCCCTCCCCCCCTCCCCCCCCCCCCTTGCCGATCACCCGCTAAAAGTTAAAAATTGAGCTGCCTGTACCGAGTCAGCTGGAGGTAAGACTGGACAAATAATCTATATACAATTTCAGTTTTCGGGGAGGCTGTGTCGCGCCGGTCCCCTCGTAGATAGCGTTAAGCGAGGCGTATTTTACGTTATAGAGGAGCCCGTTAAGTATAAAGCGTTAAACAAGGCGTATCTGGGGTTATAGAGAGGCCTGTTAAAGAATATGGAAGGCGTAGATTTTGTCCCGTAACGCTGGAGAGATATCGCTTCGTTATTTCGGTGTGTGTGTGTGTGTGTATATTTGATAGTAATTACCCACGACATGAATTGTTATATCACGTTGCCAAAACACTCACTCACTCGCTCGCTCACTCACTCACTCATTCACTCACTATCTATAAGAAAGAACTACGTAAAACATTCCTTTTTTTTATTGGTCAGGAAACATTTGCTATAAATATCAAACTTGAAAAAAGAGAAACGTGATATAAAAAATATAGTCGGTGTAAATAATAAATAGACTCCCGTAAACACAGAAAACGGCTCTGTCATATGACCAGGTAGAGGTGTAAACTATTGTGGGAGGGGGAGTGTGGGGGTGGGGGAGTGTGGGGGTGGCGTGGTGTCAAGTTTCGTGCCTGCACTTAACGCAGTAAGATCTCACTTGATGTGTATCTGAAGTATACTTTTATGTGTATCTGTAGTTTACCTGAAGTTTACTTGATGGAATTGACCTGAAATTGAGATCTATCTAAAGTTTACCTGAGGTGGCGAGTGATTGAGTCAGCCAAATAATTTTTAGCGAAAACTCTTACCAGCGCTCAGCCAGTTCATTACCATGTCATTACCTGCACGACATTGTGTGTCTACCTGGCGTGTACACGCGTCACTCACTCACTCACACATACATACATATATTCATACATACATACGTAAGTACATACATACTTACACGCAAACACACACACACACACACACGCACGCACTTGGGGGAATTCATTTGTACCACAACAAGCACATGTACGGACTTCTCCTTCTCTCCTCTCTCTCTCTCTCTCTCTCTCTCTCTCTCTCTCTCTCTCTCTCTCTCTCTCTCTCTCTCTCTTCTGCTGGTGGGAAGAGAGTCGGGAGTGATCGTAAAATAAAGTCACGTTTTGGTATTTGGTTTTTACTTGAGAGAGAGAGAGAGAGAGGGAGAGAGAGAGAGAGAGAGAGAGAGCACTAACATGTTCTTGGGTCCTTTTGTTATTGATGTGTTGGGTTAACTTGGCGCCTCTAACACACACCTCATAATGCTGGTGACTTCCCCCATTGTTGGTGACCCCCATTGTTGGTGACCCCTCCATTGTTGGTGACCCCCATTGTTGGTGACCCCCATTGTTGGTGACCCCCATTGTTGGTGACCCCTCCATTGTTGGTGACCCTCCATTGTTGGTGACCCCCATTGTTGGTGACCCTTCCATTGTTGGTGACCCCTCCATTGTTAGTGACCCCCATTGTTGGTGACCCCTCCATTGTTGGTGACCCCCATTGTTGGTGACCCTCATTGTTGGTGACCCTTCCATTGTTGGTGACCCTTCGCTCCCATACGTGTGGAGGACTGGTGAAATCATTACTCTTTGTATGATTGACTGGTGACTTGTGTGTCTGACAGACTGGTGACAGTAGCGGTGACTGTCTGGACCAAGAGTGTTTGACTCTGGTGTTGGCTGATTGGTATACAGTACATACAGTGTTCCTAGGCACCGAATGACGTCACCATAATGTATTATAATGAATAAGAAATTGCTGTAGTGAATTAAGGTTCGTATTGAGGCGAGAAAATTAATAATAAATTACTTTAGTGAATTAGATTGAGAAGGAGAGTTGAGATTATAAATTGATATACTTAAAAGATGTTACTTAAATACTCACTGTCTACTTAAGGGTGTGTGAGTTGTAGCAGTGAAGTCAGGGGTGTATTGTAAGTTGGTTAGGCAGGTGTGTAGTTATATACATACACCTCCATGAAAGTGTATAAACATGTGTGCGTGTATGTGTGTTTGTCTGTATGTAATGGTGTGCGTTTGTAGGAAAATGTGTGTGTGTGTGTGTGTGTGTGTGTAGATAAGTGTGTGTGTTTAGGCAATTGTGTAGGTGTGTATTTACGAAGGTCTCCGGCCTGCGTTGGTAATACTGGGAAAACAGAGTATGGTGTTAGTAGTAATAAACGATACCAGTGTTTTGTTGCAGGTAAATTATTACAGCCTTTAACAGTGTTACCAGAACGGCGAAAAGTAAATAGCCGTTCTTGATCTTGGCTGCTGCTGGTAGGACGTGGCTGGTTGGAATGGTGGTAGATAGTGGTGGTTGTTGATGCTGGTTGGAATGGTGGTAGATAGTGGTGATTGTTGTTGTTGGTATTTCTGTTAGTGGCAGGACGTGGCTGGTTGGAATGGTGGTAGATAGTGGTGGTTGTTGATGCTATGTTGAAATGGTGGTAGGTGGGTGACGGGAAGGTGGTTTGGTCACCTGGTCTTAATGTTTACATAATTGACCGGTGCCACCAAACCCTCCTCCCCTCCCACTCCTTCCCTCTCCCCTCCACCTTCCATCCCCCTCTTCCCCTCCCCTAAATGTGGCCTCCCCCCCCCTTGATTTGGTCAAGGGGAGGGAGGGGAAGGGGGACTGTAGCCATAAATCACTATCACTCTCCCTCACCATCTCTCCCTCCCCCTCTCACTACCAGCTCTCCCTCTCTCTCTCACTACCTGCTCTCCCTCCCCTCTCACTACCAGCTCTCCCTCCCCCTCTCACTACTAGCTCTCCCTCCTCTCCCTCTCTCTTTCTCTCTCTCTCACTACCTGCTCTCCCTCCCCTCTCACTACCAGCTCTCCCTCTCACTATCAGCTCTCCCTCTAACTACTAGCAGTCCCTCTCCTCTCACTAGTCCTCCCTTCCCTTCCCTCTTAAGCAGATCTTTCTCTCTTTCATTTACCCTCTCTCTCTTTTTTTAAGCTGCTAATCTCTCTTTCATTAACTCTCCCTCACTCTATCTCCCCCCTCCTTGCCCACTTCTTCCTCTCGCCATCCTCTTCTCTCGTCCTTCCAACTGTACTCTCTCCCCCAGTCCCTTTGAGGTCGTGTTGAGAGAAAGAGAGAGAGAGAGAGAGAGAGAGAGAGAGAGAGAGAGAGACTAAATGTTTGATGCTGTCCTCGATGTGCGGGAGGCTTGTGTTGGTGGTAGTGCGTGAGGTAGCCACAGGAGGCAGGTAGAGAGAGAGTCAGGTGGCAGGGAGGGCGGCAGGCGTTCAGAAAGGCAAGAGGAGAACGCCAGGGAGAGGGAAGAAGGGGATAAGGGGGTGGATGGCAGATAGGCAGGTGAGGAAAGGTAGATCAGGTGGGTTAAGCACTTGAAAGAAGGAAGGAGGTTAGAGAAGCAGGTGGGTAGTGGGCTGTGACGGCAGGTAGGCAAGTGTGAAGAGGCAGGTTTGGGCGGCAGGCAGGCATACAGGCAGGTGTGTGTGTATGGGGGGCGTCTTAACTACGCCACACGATTACTCCCAGCAGGGGCGCGTCAGTATCACCTACCTTGTCTTTCTGGCACCCCTTAGCTCTCGTGGGGGGAGAAGACCTGGAGGCAAGAGGGGAGGGGTCCTGTGGTGGGAAGGAGGCCTGGGGAGATGAGGGAAAGGGGGAGGAGAGGCTGGGGAACAGGAGGAGGAGAGCTGGGAACAGGAGGATAGGGAGACTGCCAGAGGAGGGAAGGGGAGGGTGAATTTAGTGGACGGAGGAGAATGAACAGGAGGATGGAATCATATGAATAAGACAAGGGATTAAAGGGGGAGGAAAGGGGTATTAAGGATAGTGGAGACCAGGGGAGGAGGAGTGAAGGGGTATTAAGGATAGTGGAGACCAGGGGGAGGAGGAGGAGTGAAGGGGGGCATTAAGAAGAGTGGAGACCAGGGGGGTAGGAGTGGGGAAGGGGAGGAGTCCACAATGACAGGCTGGGAGGGAACACGGGAAGGGATGTAGTTTTGCATGTGTGGGGAGGGATGAAATGTGGGGGGGTGGCGTGTATGGGGAAGATAATTATGAAGGGGCGTAGGGATGGTTTGTGACGGAAGGGGGCGTGGGTGATGTGGCGTGTAGGAAGGGGGCGTGGGTGATGTGGCGTGTAGGAAGGGGGGCGTGGATGGTGTGGCATGTAGGAAGGGGACGTGGATGGTGTGGCGTGTAGGAAATAATTTAAATTCATTTTTAATTGTGCCATTTACAGCGGCTAGTTTATTGTGCACCCCATACTCATCCTGTGAGCGTTAGCCCGAAAGGATTGCAGAGTAGAGTTCACAAAGGGTCAATATAACTAACCCTCGTGGTCAGGATATTATAGCATCGCATGTTAGAGAATTTCAAATAAATGTTTTATTTAGTTCTTATAGAGCGTACAGGAGTGTGAGGCAATATGTCTGGCCGCACACTTTGTTATTCACATTTGCGTGAGAGTTATTCAAGCACATTGTGTGTTTGGTTCTATACATGAGAACTGATATAGCAAAAAGTGGATACAATCTTAAAATGTCGGCTATCTTGCCATTAGAGGTAAAGTGTTGTCAAGGACGTAGTGTTGGAGTGTGTGGCCATATGTCTGGTCACACACTTTACATTTAGTTTTGTTCACATCTGCCTGAGGGGCATACTGCCAGAGGTAGTTATATCCCAACCTTAGTCTGGCTGTTACAACTTACAGGTTTTACTTGATACATCTCATCATGGTAGGAGGGAGACCGTGGATGGTGTGGCGTGTGGGAGGGTGAGGGGCGTGTGTGGGGGGGCGTGGTGGGGAGGTGGGGGGCGTGTGGGGGGGATTGGGGGGCGTGTGTGTGGGGAGGGTGGGGGCGTGTGTGGGGAGGGTGGGGGCGTATGTGGAGGTGGGGGGCGTATGTGTGTGGGAGGATGGGGGCGTATGTGGGGTGGGTGGGGGGCGTGTTTGGAAGGGGGATAAAGAGGGGCTTCGTCAGGTGTAGCCAGAGTAAATAGACGTAAACTGATAGTGTCAGTCAACTTGGGGCTACTCCACCACGGTCTGGATACTGGTAGGTGCTGGGTGATACTGGTAGGTGGTGGTAAATGGTGGATGATACTGGTAAATAATTGTGGTAGATACTGATAGATACATGGAGACACTTGTAGCGTATAACTGAATGCAAGTAGCTATAGGTAATCACAGGTAAATTCAATTAGATACAAACAATTACGACACAGGTAGGTCAGGCAAAACTAGACAGTGGAGGTACACGGCGGCAGGTAAGAAGGTGAAGTAAATTAAAGATAATATGATGATGAAAACACACACACACACACACACACACACACACACACACACACACACACACGGCGTCTCGATAAATTAGGCTCTGTGGTGCGTACAAATAAGACTGTTTTCGCAGGTGTAAATCCTTTCTGTTGTCTGGTATGCAAATGTCAATCCGGCGTAAAGTGCAAACAAGTGAAAATCAGCTGCAGGAGAGCCACGCCAGGCGGTAGTTTGTGTTGGGTTTGTGAAAATGATAATCCTGTCTTAGTCTGTGCTCGCGTCCCTGTGGCTGGGGGCGACTTTACCGCACCTTACTAGCCACGGCAGTGTGGTGGTGGTGGTGATAGATAGGTAGATAGATAGATATATAGATAGATAGATATATAGATAGATAGATAGATAGATAGATAGATAAATAGATAGACAGATAGATAGATAGCACGATGGTGGAAACCTGAATTCGTAGACACAACACAGGTAAACACAGTACAGGTAAACAGAGCACAGGTAGACACAGCACAGGTAAACACAGCACAGGTAAACACAACACAGAGACACAGCACAGGTAAACACAGCACAGGTAGACACAGCACAGGTAAACACAGCACAGGTAAACACAACACAGAGACACAGCACAGGTAGACACAGCACAGGTAAACACAGCACAGGTAGACACAACACAGAGACACAGCACAGGTAAACACAGCACAGGTAAACACAGCACAGGTAAACACAGCACAGGTAAACACAGTACAGGTAAACACAGCACAGGTAAACACAGTACAGGTAGACACAGTACAGGTAAACACAGTACAGGTAAACACAGTACAGGTAAACACAGTACAGGTAGACACAGTACAGGTAAACACAGCACAGGTAAACACAGTACAGGTAAACACAGTACAGGTAAACACAGCACAGGTAAACACAGTACAGGTAGACACAGTACAGGTAAATACAGCACAGGTAAACACAGTACAGGTAGACACATCACAGGTAAACACAGCACAGGTAAACACAGTACAGGTAGACACAGCACAGGTAAACACAGTACAGGTAGACACAGCACAGGTAAACACAGCACAGGTAGACACAGCACAGGTAAACACAGCACAGGTAAACACAGTGACAGGTAAACACAGCACAGGTAAACACAAGCACTGGTAAAACACAGTACAGTAAACATGCACAGGTAAACACAACACAGGTAAAGACAGTACAGGTAAATACAGCATGGTGGCAAACACAGCACAGGTAAACACAGTACAGGTAGACACAGTACAGGTAGACATATACAGGTAAACACAGTACAGGTAGACACAGCACAGGCAAACACAGCACTGGTAAACACAGCACAGGTAAAACAATAAGGCCAGGTAAACACAACACAGGTAAAACACAGTACAGGTAAAACATGGGTACATAAAACACAGCAATAAGGTAAACACAAGTACAGGTAGACACAGCACAGGTAAAATACAACACAGATAGAGATTACAGTACAGGTAAATACAGCACAGGTAAAACACAGCACAGGTAAAACATGGTGCACAGGGTATTTAAATACAGGTAAACACAGTACAGGTAGACACACAGTACAGGTAAACACAGTACAGGTAGACACAGCACAGGTAAACACAACACAGATAGACACATGGTAAACACAGTACAGGTAAATATACAGCACAGGTAAACACAGCATAGGTAAAACATAGTACAGGTAGACACACTGCTAAGGGTAAACACAAGTACAGGTAAACACAGCACAGGTAAACACAGCACAGGTAAAACACAGCACAGGTAAACACAGCACTGGTAAACACAGCACAGGTAAACACATTGCAAACACAACACAGGTAAAACACAGCACAGGTAAACACAGCACAGGTAAACATGTTAACAGGTAAAACATAAAAGTTGTGTAAACACAGCACAGGTAAACACAGTACAGGTAAACACAGCACAGGTAAACACAGCACAGGTAAACACAGCACAGGTAAACACAGTACAGGTAGACACATCACAGGTAAACACAGCACAGGTAAACACAGCACAGGTAAACACAACACAGGTAAACACAGTACAGGTAAACACAGCACAGGTAAACACAGCACAGGTAAACACAACACAGGTAAACACAGTACAGGTAAACACAGCACAGGTAAACACAGCACAGGTAAACACAACACGGTACAGCACGGAACACCCGACAACACACGGTATCAACCTCGACTCTGGACACCTTATGAATCACAACAAAATCAACAACACCTAAACACAAGCACGATTTTCTCTCCTTTACAATATAACAATGTCAATAACTGGGTATCGTAAGGTCGAGAATCACATTTGCTCGCTGCACAATTTCCACCCATAAGGACACGAGCTCACCTACCACTCACCTGTTCCTCCGGCCGGGGATTTAAACTCGCGTATATGTAAACATATTTTCAAGTAAAAATCCTTTTAAACTTTATCGATGTTTATGGGTTTAATATCCTCACACAATAAATTTAGATGAAGGAAGCTGGTCTTAATCCGTGCGTGGCCATTCTGCTTGTGCCAGGAGAGTATAGTGCTTGCAGGCGGCACATATTTACAGCGCTCATCATTATGAAAATGTACACAGGCTGAGCGGCCCCGGCGTCGGACGGTCAAATATTGGATAAAGTCAGCTCTTGCCGTAATGTATTCCGAGTCACATACCATCCTTAATGTTCCTCTCGTACTGTTGGCTGGTCCTTCCCACGCCACGCCACGCCACGTTGCTGCACCTTCACTTCAGAGGCACGTTAAGGTTCTGACCACGGTGACGATTGTCGAATGGAGGTAGCAGTGAGGTTGTGGAGGTAGGTGTGAGGTTGTAATGTAGCAGTGAAGTTGTGGAGGTAGTGGCAAGGTTGTGGGAGGTAGGTGGAGGTCAGGGAGGTGTGAGGTTGTGGAGGTAGCAGTGAGGCTAGGGAGGTAGGTGGAGGCTGTGGAGGTAGGGTGTGAGGTTGTGTGAGTAGGTGTGAGGTTGTGGAGGTGTGAGGTTGTGGAGGTAGGTGTGAGGTTGTGGAGGTAGGTGTGAGGTGTGGAAGCAGGAGGCAAGGGGGAGGTGTGGTGGAGACATGAGGGTGGTGGTGTGGAGGTTGGAGGGAGATTATTGATATGTAGGGGGGGCGGGACTGTGGACATGTTGGAGAGATGTTTTGGACACGCAGTGGGGAGGAGGGAGGGGAGGGGAGGGGAAAACACGGTGGGCGGGGAGACAGACAGCCTGGGGGCGTGTGGTAGCGGCTGGTGTTTCCATTATGGAGTCCTCGTGGGAACGGCGATGGGGGTAGGGCCCGGGGGCTACGGGACCAACAAATTGGTCAGTTGGTGAGTGTGTGTATGTGACGGAGGCGCTGACGACGACACAATACCAGGGTCGTAGTGGTGTGTGTGTGTGTGTGTGGTATTGATGATGATGATGATATTATTGATGATATTGTGTGTGTTATGTATGTTGGTTACCGATGTCACGATCATTACCCAAGTTAAAGTTGGGAGGGAAGAAATGCTAGCTAAGGGGAGGAAGAGGAGGGAGGGAGTGTTAGTGGGGAAGAGGAGGAGGAAGGGAAAGGGAATGAGAGGAAGCAAGGGGTGTAGGTTTTGAAGGAGGAGAGGGGACTTATAGGCGAGGAGGAGGAGAAGGGGTTGAAGGATGCAAGTAAATAAGGAGAGGAAAGGGGAAGAACAGGTAGAGAGAGAGAGAGAGAGAGAGAGAGAGAGAGAGAGGGTGTTAATAGAGAACCCTTGATTCTGTTGTTTTTATATGGTAATTGGCAGAGGGCGGGAGCTGGTGGCTTCACCGCCCTGGGCCGCCAACTGTGCCATTTCAACCTGACGGCCGTAGTTAGTGGAGCAAATTGACCAGGAGGGGAACGAAGGGATACTCTTTGACTGTGTGTGTGTGTGTGTGTGTGTGTGTGTGTGTGTGTGTGTGTGTGTGTGTGTGTGTGTGTGTGTGTGTTCCCTTCTCTCATACAATCAGAAAAAGCCTTGAGAGTAGATATAGAATTAACAACATTTTCCTCCTACCTGTCACTATGCAGTCTAACCCTGGCACAACACAACACAACACAAGCACAACCTGGCCTAACACAACACAACACAACCTAACCTAACCTAACACAACCTGAAGCTTCTGTCATGTGATCACCAAAAGAGCGAGAAATAAAAATAATAGATATAAAAGTCAATCGTTTATCTCTCCAGAAATTTAATACTGTGGCGCCAGCAAGTGGATTAGTGGAGCATGATCACGTCAGCTCAGAGGGGGCGAGGGGGCGGGGGTCCTGTAAATATCCCTAACTTTGCAGGATAGAGGAGGAGGACCTTGAGAGTTCCAAACACACCGTCACTGCACTCTGGGTCCTCTAGTGTGTCTCTTTACACCACAAATGAGTGTAGAATACTCGCCAAGTGCGTGACGGGGGCGCCCTGAAAAGGACGTGGTCCGGGTCCCAACGACAATAATTACTTCTCCAAGGACGTCTTCTGGTGAGGACGTCTCGCGCAACCTAAGAAGACGAGAGAGAGAGAGAGAGAGAGAGAGAGAGAGAGAGAGAGAGAGAGAGAGAGAGAGAGAGAGAGAGAGAGAACTGGGTTCGTTCTTTGATAACTGTCTTTTATATGAGTCCTGCTGGGCTAACGGCGCTGAGGGGGGGGGGTGTCGTCGCCAGTGCCAACCTTGAGTAATAGATCTGTTAATCTTTAGAGATGTACTGTACATGTACGTGTTGTGTTGTGTACCTATGATGTAATGGTCAGCATACTCGCCTCACAAGCGAGTGGACCCGGGTTTAAACCCCGGGTAGGGTGAAACCGTGGTCAAGTTTCTTTACGCCATTTGCCTCTGTTTACCCAGCAGTAATTGGGGACCTGAATGTTAATCGATTTGCGGATCATATTCCGGGGTAATGGTTAGCCAGTGCAGTTGGCGAGTTGTCCGGTCTTCTCGGACTATTCCTCGACACCGGGTCATGCAGCTCGTTAACTTAAGGTGTGGTTGTTGTGTTGGCGACGGCTTTTACACCTTAAACAAATTCACGCCTAGGAGGCCCTTGGGTCGGCCATCCTCGATCACGAGTGGCAACCATTGCTTATTATATACTGTATAATTACACATACAGTACATATGATGTGTTGTGATATGTACATACTGATGACCTAGTGTACATGTACGTGTTGTAATGTGTGCTGTACATACAGGTGGTGGGATGTACATGTACTGTACGTGTTGTGGCGTATACATATACGTGTATCTGAAGGTGAATATAACAAGGCTTCCCCAACACATGACTGGCAGCTCGGTATGTGAGGATGGGGGGCAGAGGCCGTAGATTGAGGAAAAGGAGGGAAGAGGGTGAGGAGGGGAAGGAGAAAACCGAAGAGGGGTGGAAGGGGACCAGAGAGAAAAATGGGAGGTGAGGGAGGGGATGAAGGTAGGGGGAACAGGAGGAAAATGGTGATAGATAGAATAGTGGAGATAGATAGAGGAAGGAGAAATTGTAGTGAATGTTAGAGGAACAGGAGATGGAAGGGGAGGGGGAGGGGGAGGAGGGGGAGGAGCCTCAAGGGAAGTAGAAAGAGAAGATAGTAGAAGGGAAGTAGAGGAAATGCGAAAGTAATAAAAAACAAGGAAAAAGAATAAGAGGAAGAAAAAAATAATTACAAGAGAATGCACGAGGAGGAGAAGGAGGACAAAAATCAGGTGAGATCTGGTAGACTGTCGCTGTGTCCAATAATATTCCTTGAGCATCATAAAACACTACAAGCTCCCTGCCGGCAACTTCGTAATATTTTCAAGGTATCAGTCGCTCATATGACTGTTTGGAGGTGGTGACTGAACCCTCCTCCTCTTTCCTTCACACCTCCATTCAGTCGTTGCTCCAGTTATTGAGTGGTCGTCATCACCTGGGTTACTCCAGTCTTACAGAAAATTACGCACTGGACCTTCATTTGCCGACACAACACACACACACACACACACACACACACACACACACACACTATCCTTCTTGTCAGGGTGTACTAACGATGTCAGGACACATACACACACTCTCTCTCTCTCTCTCTCTCTCTCCTGCCAACACTCGTTAGTATCACCGCCGCTTGCTGCCAACACTCGTCCCCACCCGCCTTTATCACCACCTGGTGGCCAACACCGCCAGTGTTGGCTATCATCATTCTCTGCCAACACTTCCGACATCACCTGCTACAAATGTTGCTGTTGTCAGGTGCTACCAACAGTGAATACCATCACTTGCTACAGTACTGCCACCATCACTTACTGCCAACACTGCCACCATCACCTGCAACAAACACCGCCGTTGTCAGGTGCTGCCACCATCACCTGCAACAAACACCGCCGTCGTCAGGTGCTGCCACCACTGTTATCACCATCATTCTCTGTTACACAAGCTAGCTAATACACACTCAGGGTATTCAACCAGCTGCGCTCACTCTTGTCTGGGTCTTTCACCTTAACTCCACATTATCTCTCTCACTGTAGCACTAAATCGTATGGCACCTGGGTCGTTATACTGTAGTGGACTATAGTCGTCACCATGCTTGTTCTTGTCACAGTGGCCATGATAGTCGTCCACAGTGGCCCTTGGTCGTTCTAGTTGGCCGTGGTCGTTCACAGTGGGCCGTGGTTGTTCACAGTTGGCCGTGGTCGTCCACAGTGGGCCATGGTCGTCTACATTGGGCCGTGGTCCTCCTAGTGGCCAGTGGTCGCCCTACTGTGTCGTGGTCGTTCACAGAGGGCCGAGGTCGTCAACAGTGTACCGTGGTCGTGCCGGTGGTGAAGGAATAATGCAGTAATCGAAGTGGTAATTTCATTGATTGATTGTTGATGAGTGGTGTTCCCCTGGGCACGTGCCGCTGCATTCATATCTTGTGGGGTGAGGCGGCTGGCAGCAGCTACTGACGGAGGGAAGGGGAAGGAATAGGGAAGGGAAGGAAAGGCCGACCTGGAGTAGGTAAGTCTTTAAGAGAGACGACCTAATACCACTACTAAATACGGCCACATATACATCGTCTCTAATGGGATAACTCTGGTAACCATTAATGACGGAGGGAAGGGAAGGGTTAAGGACTACCGTCGTCGTCTTGCTTCAGGAGAGACTCCCCCCTCCCTCCAGTACCCTTCAGCAGCCGCGGAGGACCTCAGCCGTATATTAAATAGTTCCCTTTGAGGACCGCGCCCCAACACACCCTAATTGGTTTGGCAGCAGCGGGCTTTGGACTCTCCCGTCTTTTATCTCCCATGACCAAATGATTGCACAGGGGCGGGGGTTTTTGGTGGTCCTCCTGCAGGTAGGTGCTAGGGCCTCTCTGCTCATCTCGAAGGTGAGGTGAGGGGCTTCATTCTTGATGTGGTGAGAGAAGGTCTTTGCTTTTGTAGTCTTCCTGGTGTCTTTATTTTTATTAATCTTAGTTTATTTATGTCCATGGAGGAGACGTCGCCATCTTTGTGTGTTGGGGGCATTATTGTCTTAGTTTTCTCAAGACTCGGTTGGTCTTCGTCATCCTGGGATCGTAGAGGTATTACCTGATTTGTTTTATATTATTCCAGTGTATTTTTTTTTTACAGGGATTAACTCACCCGGGCACAAATCACATCGGGGCCTGGTGGGCGAAAATGTATTGATAATAATAATTAGTGACTTGTGTTACTTTATGCAGCATTCTAACTCCACTCACTCACTCATTATACACACTCACTCACTCACTCACTCACTCACTCACTCACTCACTCCCTCCAGGGAATCCACTTTCTTTCACGTACAGGTTAGGTTAAGTGTAGAAAGATCCAGTCATCCTGTTATCCTCTCCTGCGGGGGGTGTTCATGTTAACTAGTGCACCTCCCCTCATCCCGTGCACCTCCCCTCATCCCATGCACCTCCCCTCATCCCATGCACCTCCCCTCATCCCGTGCACCTCCCTCATCCGTGCACCTCCTCATGCACACTCCCCTCATCCCGTGCACCTCCCCTCATCCCCTCATCCCCACCTCCCTCATCCCACCTCTCCCTCATCCCATGCACCTCCTCACCTCCCATCATCCCATACACCTCCCCTCATCCCATGCACCTCCCCTCATCCCATGCACCTCCCCTCATCCCGTGCACCTCCCCTCATCCCATGCACCTCCCCTCATCCCATGCACCTCCCCTCATCCCGTGCACCTCCCCCAAGCCTCACTGATAGCGTTCTGACTGTTGCTTGTGTATTAATGACCTCATCAGCGGTGTGAATGTATGGTGCACACACTGCCCTTATCTCCCGCACGAGGACCTTCTGATGCTGTGGTGATGCTGTGGTAGTGGTGGTGATAATATGGTGTGGTAGTGGTGGTGATAATATGGTGTGGTGGTAGTGGTGTTGGTGGTGATGATGTTGATGTGGTATTGTGGTTTTGATGGTGTGGTGGTGGTGATATGGTATGGTGGTGGTGATGTTATGGTGTTGTAGTGGTGGTGATGTGGTGGTGGTGGTGAGGCTGTGTTGGAGGATGAGGAGGATAAGAAATTGGAGAAGGGAGAGGAGGAGGAGGAAGAGGAATTGAAAGAGGTGGAAAAGAAGTAGTGAGAGAAGGAAGGGGAGGGGGAGAAAGAAGAGGAGAAGGAAGAAGAGGTGGAAGAGGAGGAGGAGGAGGAGGAGGAGGAGGAAGAAGAGGCCAGAGAAAATTTTCCTTTAAAGATAATTAAGGAAGAGCAATACAGAGCAGTGCTGAAGTGGCTGCTGTCTGGTCAATACCTATTAGCTTTTAAATTCTTGTCTGCTCACCTGTTATTGAAGAGAGGAGACGGGGGTGGAGGAGGAGAAGGGGTGATGGAGGAGGAGAAGGGGTGATGGAGGAAGAGAAGGGGTGATGGAGGAAGAGAAGGGGTGATGGAAGAGGAGGGGTGATGGAAGAGGAGGACGAGTGATGAAAGAAGGTAGAAGAAGGGGTGATGGAGGAGGCTAGGTGGAAGGGAAGGTGTGAAGGAGGAGAAGAAGAGGTGAAAGAGAAAGGAGGAGGAGACATAATAGGAAGGGGGTAAGGAATGGAACAGGTTAAGGAAGAAGGGAAGGGAGTGAAAGAGGGAGCAGGGAGAGAATGAGAGAGGAAAGAGAAGGAATGATATAGTTAAGGTAAAGGAGAGAAAACGGGAAGGAAATGGAGACAAGGGAAACGAATAATAAAGGGGGAGGGAGAGAAGAGAGAAGAAGGAAAAGAAGAACGTTGGGAGCTTAAGGAAGAGGTAGGATGGGGAGAAGAGGTTTAGGGAGAGGGGTGAGAGGTTAAGGAGAGGGATGAGAGGTAAGGAGAAGGGTGAGAGGTAAGGAGAGGGGTGAGAGGCAAGGAGAGGGGTGAGAGGCAAGGAGGGTGAGAGGCAGGGAGAGGGGTGAGAGGTAAGGAGAGGGGTGAGAGGCAAGGAGAAGGGTGAGAGGTAGAGAGAAGGGATTAAAGAGATGAGGTGAGACCTCCTCAATACTCCTCCTCCTCCTCCTCCTCCTCCTCCTCCTCCTCCTCCTCTCCTCCTCCTCCTCCTCCTCCTCCTCCTCCTCCTCCCTCCTCTCACCACCACCACCACCACCACCACCACCACCACCATTAATAGACTAAAGTTATGTAAAACTTAATTTGGAGATTAATAATTGATGATTGTCGATCAGAGTCAACACGTTCACTGGTTATATACTGGAACTGGGCAGGGACTGGTTGGTACTGGTCTGGAACTGGTCTGGAGCTGGTCTGGAACTGGTCCACAGCTGGACTGGGAATTAGCTGAAATTTAATTTGTCTTTTCCTTCACCCTCCATGACTGTCCTTGGCTGGCCCATCTGACAGTCTGTTGTTTTGTCTCTGTCTGTCTGCCTATCCATCCGTCTGTCCGTGTCTAGAAGCCACCTGTCTACCCTTCAACCCAAATCTGTCAGCAACATTATGTCTCTATTTTAACCTGTCTGCCTGCCTGACCTGTTTGTATACTTACCTACCTACGTGTCTGTCTGTGTACATGTCTGTCAGCCTGTCTGTCAGTCTGTCTGTCTGTCTGTCTGTCTGTCTGTGTCCCACTCAGTTGTCGCGTGTGTCATGACTGCCAATGCAATAAATAATTAATGTAGGTGTAGCGTTTTCGTCTACCTGACACAATACTTAATGAAAAAATAGCAATATGACACCACTCTACCTGTGCCTAAATTGATCGACAACCCGAACGTAAATTGTTTGTCTACCTGTACGTAATTTAACATACTCCTTCTAGTTAATTTAACACACTCCTTCTACTTAATTTAACACACTCCTTCTACTTAATTTAACACACTCCCTCTACTTAATTACACACACTCCCTCTACTTAATTACACACACACACTCCCTCTACTTAAAGCCTTACGTTATAATTACTTAACATTCCACTCCGAGACACTTATAAAGTACTTAATGTTATGTACAAACACTGGACGGTAGAACGACTTTTATTTTTAGATCTGCGTAAAATACCCCAAAAGCGTATATACTGTATGCAACAAACTGCGTAATAGTGGACAAGAACTGCGTATTAGTGAGCACAAACTAGTAAGGAATGGTGTAAATCTGTGTAGTTTGACCAAAATCTGCGTAAATATACCGAAATCTGGGTAATTATGACCAAAATCTGCGTAATTATAACGAAATATGCGTAATTATGACCCAAATGTGCGTAATTATAACCTAAAACGCTTAATTATATATGACTAGAAGCTGCGTTATGAAATACGTAAATGCGTAATAATGTACATAAGTGCGTAATGATATAATTATATAACTACAAGCTAATTACATGTGTGTAACAGTCTACAAAAAAATGCGTATATATGCACTCCCCGGAATAACGTACTTTCGAGGTAGTACACAAAATGGGGTAAAAATGCGTTAAATGGCGTAAAATGCGCAATATTACGTAAAACTGTGTAAAATGACCCAAAAATACCATCGGTAATGATTGCCGTAATTAAACAGGTAAATTATTAGCTCCGCCTAAGTTATGTAATTGTTAATTTTTTCTTTATAACTCTGTACAAATAATTAGTTTATTTTAATGCTTATGTTAACGCTGGAGCTGTGATGCTGACAGTTGGAATATATTTTAGTTATATAAACAGATACCATATATGTTTTAGAGTGAAATGGCGTTTACTGATGGTGGTATTATTATTATTATTATTATTATTATTATTATTATTATTATTATTATTATTATTATTATTATATTTTTGGGATAATGTTGATATTTGTTTGTCAGCTAACCATTTAAATTACCCCTTAATGAACTGTTTAATTACCCCTAAGATATTTAATTCAGGGGAGGAGAGGGGGGAGAGATTAGGTGGATGGGTGGAGAGAAAGGGGAGGGGGTTAAGAGGAAAAAATAAATTAACATATAACTTAACTCTTTAAAGGCCCAGAAGATGGTGGGTGGGTGGGAACGGTAGGGGAGTGGGTGGGTGGGAACTGTGGGTGGGTGGGTGGGAAGAGTAGGGGAGTGGATCAAATCTGAGGAAGCCACTGGGAACGCAAATCCCTAAACCCCTCTCCTCCTTGATCCCCACCCTCCTCTTCTCTTCCCCACCCCCTCTCCTCCTCTTCCCCACCCTCTCTCCTCCTCTTCCCCCCCCCTCCTCTTCCCCCACCCCCCTCCCCCTCCTCTTCCCCCACCCCCCTCAGGGCTCTTAGCCGGCGTGTGAGCTGGGAAGGATTCCCTGGGATTACACGTGGCGGTCCGCGGTCTTTCACGGGCCAAGCAGGGATTGTGAAGGAGTGGTGAAGGATGAGGGTGGTGAGGGAGGGAGGTGGGGGTGAGAGGGGGGTGGGGTGAGGGAGGGAGGTGGGGTGAGGTAGGGAGGTGGGGTGAGGGAGGGAGGTGGGGTGAGAGGGTGGGGTGAGGGAAGGTTGGAGTGAGGGAGGGAGGTGGGGTGAGGTAGGGAGGTGGGGTGAGGGAGGGAGGTGGAGGTGAAGGAATGGAAGAGGGTGGTGTGGATTGAGGGAGTGGAAGGGGTGAGATTGGAGAGAAAGGGAGGATCGAGAATTGAGAAGAGAAGAGAAACATGGAAGAAAGGGTGAGGAGGCAGAGGCAGGAGTATCAAGGAATCAAGACCATCTTCAGGAGGGAAGACGTGCACTGCGTCACACCGCCGTCAGGAGGGAGGGAGGGGTGGTCCAGGTCGGCTCCGGTCGTTGGTGGCAGCTGGTAGGGGACACACTGGCCACACACGAGACATAATGGCCACACACGAGACACATTGACCAGATACGAGCATTGGCCACACACGAGACATAATAGCCACACACGAGACATAATAGCCACACACGAGACATAATGGCCACACACGAGAAACATTGGCCAGATATGAGCATTGGCCACACACGAGACATAACGACCACACACGAGACATAATAGCCACACACGAGACATAATGGCCACACACGAGAAACATTGGCCAGATATGAGCATTGGCCACACACGAGACATAACTGCCATACACGAGACATAATGGCCACACACAAGACACTGGCCATACGAAACACAATGGCCACACACGCCACCTCTGACCGCTGTTATGGCCGTCCAGGGATCATTCTCACCACCCTCCTCCACGGGGAATCTTCACTCAAACCTTGGGGAGGAGGCGGGGGTACTGAGGGGGGAAGATGGGGAGGAGGCGGGGGTACTGAGGGGGGAAGATGGGGAGGAGGCGGGGGTACTGAGGGGGAAGTGGGGAGGAGGAGGAGAGATGCTGGCTGGGAGATAGTGGGGAATGGGAGGAAGGGGAAGGAGTTTTTAGTTGGGGATGTGGCTAAAGTTGGGGAAGGTAGAGATGTCATATCACACACACAAACAACAAACGCACACACGCACAGACACACAACAAACGCACACACGCACAGACACACACACACACACACACACACACACACACACACACACACACACACACACACACACACACACACACACACACACACACACACACAAACAACAAACGCACACACGCACAGACACACAACAAACGCACACACGCACAGACACACAACAAACACACACACACACACACACACACACACACACACAGCAACCAATAGTTTCGTCTTGTTGATCAAAGTAAAGTTGTTTTGTCGACACAACTAACAAACACTTCTGACGCTCTCGTTAGCTCCGACTGGCTGACTAGTTTGTCCGTCTGTCTGTCTGTAAAGTTTCCCCTATTACTCCTTACAATAGACTGAAATCTAATAACCGTGGATATATAATAGACAATCCCTCTATTAGCCGTCTCAATAGACTCATATCTATCAACCCCTTTCAACTGACTATTATCTATTAAGTGTGGCGCTACAATAGACATCTCTCTATCTATCAACCAGCCTGGCCTGACGCAGCTGCTGGGTGCCTCTGAAGACCTGGGATAAAAAATAGCCGCTGCGAATGACAGGATAATCTCTGAATTAAATTACCAGTTTGAAGGCTCTGTCGGCGCCTCCTCCTGGGCCCGTGATTTTTAATAATGGTCTAGATTGGAGAAATAATGGCGCAGGGGGGGGGGTGGTGGTGTTGATGTCGCAAAGGGTATTAGCTCTCTATTAAAGGGAGAGGGATAATGGTGCAGGGGGAGGGGAGAGGAAGGGGGCGTTGGTGTAGCAAAGGGCACTAACTCTCCATTAAAAGGAAGGGGGAAGGAGATAATGATGCAGGGGGAGGGGAAGGGGGTTGTTGTTGTCGCGAAGGGTATTAACTCTCCATTAAGGGGGGGTTGGAGGGGGATAGTGGAGGGGTGAAATAATGGGAGAAGTATAGTAAGGGGTACACTCTCCATTAATGGGGGGAACTAATAGGGGAGGAATTATTTATATGGGGGTATTTAATGGGGAGGTCAGCGTATTGATTGTAATGGGTGTTTGGAAGCGGATTGGACCATTGGAACTGTATTAGGTGTGTGTGTGTGTGTGTGCGTGTGCGCGTGTGTGCGTGTGCGCGTGTGTGTGTGTGTGTGTGTGTGTGTATTGATTAGCATATTGCATGATTCACTTCACTCTACATAAATGAGATTAGACTCGGATGATTTGGATTAGATTTTTGGGATTAAATTGATTTTATATTAATAATTAGTTGATTGTAATAAATGTATAGGGATTTCAATAGAGGATTAGGGATTATTATACATGATTAGAAATTATGATGTGATTGGTATAATTAAGGATTGTCATAGATGATTGGATAATATAATACATAAGTATATTTTGTAATATGTGACTGGATAATTTGATATCCAGTATAACTAAGGATTGTTATGGTTGATTAGAGATTGTAAAATGAGATTGGATAATTCGTGTGTCTTAATCATATGTTTAGGGTTTTGAAATATTTATTGGCAGTTAATTTTAAGACTAGATTTGAAGTCTTACGGCTTTTAAACCTGATTGCCAAGTCTTTATTTTAAACCTGGATATTTCTCAACTCGTTTCTCTTCCATCTTGATTCTTTTTCACGTATTAAAATGATTCTGATTCGGTTCTGACATTCCTTAAACCCGTTTAAAAAAAAGTCAAAGTCTAAGTCAATCGATTCCAAGTTAGATGAGCTATTCTACCAAGGAGGAGGAGGAGGAGGAGGAGAAGAAGAAGAAGAAGAAGAAGAAGAAGAAGAAGAAGAAGAAGAAGAAGGAGGAGAAGGAGAAGAAGAAGAAGAAGGAGAAGAAGAAGAAGAAGGAGAAGAAGAAGAAGACCCACCTCTTCAGAAAGTGTCAGATGTCGCTGAGAAACTTTTTATTAAATTTTTGATGGCGTTTTAATCTGTGAATGAGCCAATAATTTCTGGTGGGAGCTGCAGCTAATCCTATGGATGAAGAAGTATCCAGGGTGGCAGGCTAATCCCCTCCTGGCAGGGGGAGATGGGGAGGAACTGAGGGAGTGAAAGTGTGTTGAGGGGTGAGAGAGGGGTGGGGGGGTGAAGAAGAGGCGTGGTGAGAGGGTTTGGGGAAAGAGGCGTGGCGATGGGGTGTGGGGAGAGGAGGAGGAGGCGTGTAAGAGACTGGGGGAGGAAGAAGAGGCGTGGTGAGAGGTTGGGGAGGAAGAGAAGGCTTGGTTAGAGGATGGGGAGGAATAGGAGGTATGGTCAGAGAATAAGGACATGGGGAGGAGGGGTGTGCTGAGAAAATTGCGCGGGGAGAGGATGGGGAGGAAAAGGAGGCGTGGTGAGAAGTGGTGGTGGTTAGGAGAGGAGTAAAGTAAAGGGAGAGAAGGAGAGCGAGAGGAAAATAGGGAGTGGGGAAGGAGAGTAGAAGTGGGTACGGGTGGGTAGGAAGGAGGATAGGGAGGGAGGGAGGGAGGAGTGTCGATAATGTAGCAGAAGGCAGTAAATTCAGTGGGGTGTGTGGCGCCACAAATCAGACGGGTCGGCCTCCAGCCCTCCCAGAAATGGTGGAGCATATCCTGAACGTTGAGCCTCGGCCCTGAGATTGATGGAGGAGGTCCTCTGGGGGTCCTTACTGTCAAACTTGGATCTGGGCAGCGTCACGAACTTAGGGGAGGCGTCACTGATCTGGGTGTCACTGACCTGGGGGGAGGCATCACACACATGGGGGAGGTGTCACTGACCTGGGGGAGGTGTCACTGACCTGGGGGAGGCGTCACTGACCTGGGGAGGTGTCACGGACGTTGTGGGGACTTGGAGTCATGGAGGTGAGGCAAGGAGGGAAGGAAATGACTCAACTCTGTGTAGACACTAACTCTCTCACACCTTGACTCTGAAATAATTTATTATAATTTTCAAAGTATTAAGTGAATTGTTGTGTTTACCGATGGTTCTGTGCAGTCAGACACAGGAATATCAAGATGTACAATTATCTTTACTCGAGGTGGGGGGATAAAGATGGTTTTTGATCGACTCTACCTGTGCAGTCAAACCAGGTAGATGATACTGTATAATGCATACATATATACATACATATGCTGATACCAACATAAGAAACAAGAAAAACACCAAGTTCCCAAGGACTTTCGTGTAATTCACATCTTCAGGGGTGAGTACAGTCTGAAGATGTGAATTACACGAAAGTGCTTGGGAACTTGGTGTTTTTCTTGTTTCCTTGTGGTTATCAGCATATATATGGATCACGCGCAGCTACAGTGTTTTATTTGCGTACATACATACACACATACATACATACATACATACACACATACATACATACATACATACACACATACATACATACACACATGCATACATACATACACACATACATACATACATACATACATACATACATACATACATACATACATACTTTACATGGTGAACATTATTAAAACTGAACAACTGGGTCACCACAACCCAAACAGAATTTAAAGCACTGTACCTTAGCCACTGTGACTGCCTTAAAGTAAATGGTGGTGGGTGATGTTCTGTGACTCGGGTTGTTTTAGAAGTTTTAAATGGACGTCTTCCTCCATCTTAAAATACTTCTCCCGCCTCCTCTACATCCTCAACCTTTCTCCTAGCTTTACCCTCCCCTCACCCCCTCCCTCCCCCTTCCCCTCCCCTCACCCCTCCCTCCCCCCCCCCTCACATGTGGTGTTGGTGGACAGACTATTGATTGGTCATGTGTTGTAGTGGGGAGTATTTACCTAAGCAGCCTCACCCTACCTCCCTTTCCTCCCTCCCTCTACCTCCCCTTTCTCTTCCCCCTCCACCTGACTTCTCTCCTACACACACCTCCCTCCTCCCATCATGTCACTTCCCCCACCCTTTCCTCCCTCAACCGGACCTCTTCCCTCCATTCCCTCCCTCCTCTCCCCTCCCCCCCTTCCCCCCTCCCCTCCCCCCTCCCCCCTTCCTCCGGGTTAAGTCGACCCTGCGTGTGATACAGGTGGAAGATGACGCCCGTCTGTCTGTCTGTCTGTCTGTGTTTACGCTACGGCTCTTTTTATTTATGTCTTGTCACGTCTGTTTTTCCGTCAATCCGTTTGTCTGTCCCTGTCTGTCTTGATCAGTTAGTCTCATCGTCTGTGTCTTTCTTGATGCTGTCTGTCTGTCTGTCTGTCTGTTAGTCAGATATATTCGCTCGTTGTAGTGTTTGGTCGTTTGTTTCTTTAGTGGCAGCAGGAGTAGTGGTCAAGCAGGGAAGTGTCCAGGTACGTGTAGATTAGTGGCAACAGGAGTAGTGGCAGACTGGAGGCAAGCTGGGAAGTGGCAAGGTAGATTAGCGGCAGTAGTAGTAGTGACAGGTTGAAAGGAGGCAGGGAAGTGGCAAGAGGAGTAGTGGCAATGCAGGGAAGTAGCAGCAGGAGTATTGGCAAGGTAGGGAAGTGGCAGGAGGAGTAGTGGCAAGGCAGGGAAGTGGCAGGAGGAGTAATGGCAAGGCAGGGAAGTGGCAGCAAGAGAGGCAGCAGCACGGGGCGGCAGCTCAATGGGTGACGCTGTGTACCTAATTTGATGATGTTTGCATTACAAAAATTGAGTCGCCCGGGAACCGCCTTGTTTTGCCCCTCCCCCTTCCACTCTCTCCCTCCCCTTTTCCCTCTCTCCCTCCCCCCTTTCCCTCTCTCCCTCCCCTTCCCTCTCTCCCTCCCCGCCCCTCTCTCCTTCCCCTCTCTCCTTCCCCCTTCCCCTCTTTTCCTCTCTCCTTCCCTCCCCTTCTCTCCCTCCCCTTCCCTCCCCTCTCTCCTTTCCCTTCCCTCTCCTTTCCCTTCCCCTCCTTCCCTTCCCCTCTCTCCTTTCCCTTCCCCTCTCCCTCCCCCCTTCCCTTTCTCCCTCCCCTTCCCCCTCTCCCTCTCTCCTCTTCCCTTTCTCTCTGTCACTCCTTTCCCTCTCTCCTCTCTCCCTCTTTCCCTCTCTCTCCCTCCCTCTCCCCCTCCTCATTTCCCCTCTTCCTCTCTTCCCCTACCCCTCCCTCTCCTTCTCCCTCCATCCCCTTCCATCATTCACTCTCTCTTCATTCCTTTCTTCCTTCTTGCTGCGTCTCTTAATCCTTCCTCCCTCTCACAGTTTCTCTCCCACTGTCTTTGTTTCCCTTTCTTTTCTTCTCTTTCCTACCCTATCTCTCTTTCTCTCCCCCTTTCTCTCATTGTGCTTTTTCCATATTTACTTCATTTTAAAGCATTATTCTTTTGCTTCTTCTACTCTCTCTCTCTCTCTCTCTCTCTCTCTCTCTCTCTCTCTCTCTCTCTCTCTCTCTCTCTCTCTCTCTCTCTCTCTCCACGTATTATATTTCTCTCTTCCCCTCATCAACAGTAGAGACACGGGCTAATGTAATAATTATAGCACTGTATTGATCCACGAGTGGTGAGGGTGGGTGGAGGTGGGGTCAGGTGTGGGTGGGTGTGATGGGTCAAGTGTGGTCATTATGTGGGTGGGGTTGGTTAGGTGTAGATGAGATGAATCAGGTATGGGCGTGTGAGAACAGAATAATAGAGTGTGTGTGTGTGTGTGGGGGGGTAGAAGTGTGTGTGTGACAGTGTGGGGGTGGTAGAGTGTGTGTGAGTGAGACCATTAAGTGTGTTGGTCAATAGTTTAAGTATTTAGAGATGTAATATTTTAAAACCATCAGATGGGTGGGTGGGTGGCAGCAGTGCTAGCTCAGGTGCAGGTCAGAGAGGTTTTGGGTGTGGTGGGTGGGGCGGGTGGGGTGGGCCAGAGGTGTATTTTGTAGGTCAAGAGGTGACATGTAGGAGGTGACCCAGTCTAGGAAGGTCAGAAGGTTATAGCTTAAACAAGTGAGTGGTATTGGATAACAGGTGTGAATCCCCTACCCCTCCTCCTGTCCCCCCTCCTCTTGCCCCCCTCCTCCTTACCCCCCTCCTCCTTACCCCTCCTCCTTACCCCTCCTCCTGCCCCCCTCCTCACTGTCCCCCTCCTTACCCCTCCTCCTACCCCCTCCTGTCCCCCCTCCTCCCCTTACCCCACCTCCTACCTCCCTACCCCTCCTCTTGCCCCTCCTCCTACCCCTCCTCTACCCCCCTCACTCCTACCCCCTCCTCCCTACCCCCCGTCCTCCTACCCCTCCTCCTACCCCTCTCCTACCCCCCTCCTCCTACCCCCCTCCTCCTACCCCTCCTCCTACCCCCTCCTCCTACCCCCCCCTCCTCCTACCCCCTCCTCCTACCCTCTCCTCCTACCCCTCCTCTTACCCCCTCCTCCTACCCCCTCCTCCCTCTCCCCACCTCCTCACAAGGTGGAAGATATCGATTAATGGGTCGTGTTACACGCAAATCCACGAACAGGTGAAGATAATCAGACACCCTCCACCATTCCCCAACACCCTCCACCATTCCCCCACCATTTCCTCCACCACTCCCCTCACACCACCATAGCATAATAGGAGGTAAATGGCTCAGTAAATTAGTTTTGGTTAATGGTAATGTATACTTTGTCTGACGGGGATAATGTAGTGGCTTTCATGGTAGTGGTAATGGTAGAAATGGTAAGAGAGAGAGAGAGAGAGAGAGAGAGTACATGACACGGATAAATTACTCTCATGGTGTTTGTTTGTAAAAGAAAATCGACTGTCAATAACTTGTCAATGTTTTCATCATCACCACGACCATCATCATCATCATCACCAACCACCACCACCATTACCACCACCACCACCACCACCAGCCATTACCACGACCCACCACCACCACCAGCCATTACCACCACCAACCATTACCACCACGACCACCATCACCACCACCACCACCACCACCACCACCATCACCGGCCACCACCATCACCATCACCACCACCATCACCACCACCACCGCGGGCCCAGTGTTATATACATCCGTTCCTACCGTAAATAAGCGAAATAAAGAGGGAAATAATAAAGATGGAATAAGAGAAATTTAATAACGACACGGAGAAGACGAAGCTAAATATAGAAGAGATACTTAGAACTAGGTGGTGCAGAAGGAAGAGGAGGAGGAGGAGGAGAAGGAGGAAGAGGAGGCGGCGAAGGAGAAGGAACAGGAGGAGGAGAATGCGGAAACAGAGGAGGCAAATGAGAAGGGGAAGAAGAACTAGAGGGGAGGAGGGGGCAGAGAAGGAAGAGGAGGGGGGAAAAAATAAGAGGAGGAGGCAGAGAAAGAGTAATAGTAGTTGGAGGAGGAGAAGAAGAAGAAGAGGAGGAGGAGGAGGAGGAGGCAGAGGCAGGGATGGAGGAGGAAGAGTCACAGAAGTAAGGTGGGTTTTAGTCGTGTTCGTCCTCCTGCCCGCCAAGTTTAGGTGTCAATAATGCAGCCAGACGTCGAGAGCTCTAAGTTGGCCAAGATCCTGACAGGCGGACAAGTGGCATTACACGGTGGTGGAAGTCGGTGTGTGGGTAGTGTGTGTGGGTAAGTGTGTGAGATGATGTGCGGGTAGTGTGTGGGTAGTGTATGGGTAGGTGTGTGGGGTGATGTGCGGCTAGTGTGTGGGATAACGTGCGGGTAGTGTGGGGGTAGTGTGTGGGATGATGTGGGTAGTATGTAGGGTGATGTGAGGGTAGTGTGTGGGATGACGTGCGGGTAGTGTGTGGGTAGGTGTGGGGTGATGTGGGTAGTATGTAGGGTGATGTGAGGGTAGTGTGTGGGGTGATGTGAGGGTAGTGTGTGGGATGATATGCGGGTACAAAGCTGGTCATATGCGGGTAGAATGCAGGTGATATGTGGGGATGATCTGTGGATAGAGAGTGGAGGGGGACGTCGAGGGTGATGTGCGGGTAGAAAGCGGATGATGTGTGAGTAGAAGGCGGGTAATGTACGGATGGAGAATGGTATGTGGTGTGATGTACGGGAAGAAAACGGGTAATTTGCGGTTATAAAGCGGATGATATGCGGGTAAAAAGCGGGTGATAGCTGCTTAATACGTGGATGACAGCTGCTTATAACGCTGTCTGACGTGACGGTAAAACAGCCAGTTGGAATTTACTCACCAGTTTGACGTACAACTGACACACACATGAACAGGCCGACGAATGACAGCTGCATGTAAAACTCCAAGAATGATATAAGAGTGACTGTCTGTCTATCTGTCTCTACGTATTTGTCTGTCTGTGTGTCTGTCTCTCTCCACTTTCATAATTGATTTCAGTTCTTGTTGACTGAACTGACAATTAATGATTAAAAACGACTTTTCTTTCCTTCTTGTTGTGTCGAAATTCACCTTTTTATTATTGAGTGTTGGGCTGACTGATGATGAGTGGAAGAGTTGATTGATTGATGGGTGGAAGGGTTGATTGATTGATGGGTGGAATGGTTGATTGATTGATGAGTGGAAGGGTTGATTGATTGATGAGTGGAAGGGTTGATTGATTGATGGGTGGAATGGTTGATTGATGAGTGGAAGAGTTGATTGATTGATGGGTAGAATGGTTGATTGATTGATGAGTGGAAGAGTTGATTGATGAGTGGAAGGGTTGATTGATTGATGGGTGGAATGGTTGATTGATGAGTGGAAGAGTTGATTGATTGATGGGTAGAATGGTTGATTGATTAATGAGTGGAAGGGTTGATTGATGAGTGGAAGGGTTGATTGATTGATGGAAGGGTTGATTGATGACGAGTGGAAGAGTTGATTGATGACTGGAAAGGTTGATATATATATAAGAGTGAAAGCGTAATGCATGTCAGTTTGCGTTAAATAGCGTATAATTTTTTGGGAATAGAGAGAGATAGAGAGGCTGTGTCGGTCGGTGGGTGGAGGCAAGGTGAACCCGCCTCGGCTTTTATGTTGATTACCTGTGGCTAGATGTCAGAGGGCAATTTTTACATACCAAGGGAGAAGGGGGGAGGGGAGTGGGTAGGGAGGGAGGGGTTGGGAGGAGGGGGGGAGGGAGTAATGGTTGTATTTTACACATTAAATTTGCGCCTTTTCGTTGTACTGATCACCCACTGTTGTTATGTGTGTTTGTGGGGGAGGGATGTGTCGGGGATGTGTGTTGGAATGTGGTTGGAGTGTGTTTGGGTGTGGGGGAGGGGTGTGTGTGTGTGTTTAAGAGACAGTTTAAAACAGTTATATAAAGATAGATATACATAATGATATGCAAATTATGGATACTATATATATATATATATATATATATATATATATATATATATATATATATATATATATATATATATATATATATATATATATATATATAATGTGTGTGTGTGAGACGCTTCGAGTCCCACCGAATCACTCACGTCATGCCTTTTTCATCAGTACATACGCCCCAACACTGGATGCAGAGGATGATATCAAGGAGGCCTTTACGCCGACCTCGACATAGTGCTAACCTCTATCCTCAGAGACGACAAAGTTGTGCTCCTTGGCGACTTCAATGCTAGAGATGCTAACATTTGGCAGGGAACCATAGGGAAATAGACTAGGCAAGTGTAATCCCAACGGCCTACTCCTCCTCAGCAAGTGTGCTGCACACAACCTCACTATCACCAATACCTTGTTTATGCAGGCCGACAAGTTCAATGGTTCGTGGCAACACCCACGATCCAAACACTGGCATCTCATTGATTGCATCATTGTCAGAAAGAGATCGCCGAGATGTCCTCATCACCTCGCCATGCGTGGCTCGGACCACTGCGACCCTGATCATCGGCTCGTCAGAGCCAAGCTCTCACTTCACGTTGCCCCAAAACAGCAAAGGCAGCAAGCCTCCAGAAGAGGTTTTAACACAAAGCGTCTGGAGGATTCAGCGGTAGCACATGCTTTCAGAGAGCAGCTCGAACATGGACTGATAAACAACCCAACAGCAAACAACTCAAATCCCAGTGCCGAATGGGATATTCTCGACACTGTCATGACAAAACCCGCAGAGACCCTCGGTCATATCGAAAGAATACACCAGGACTGGTTTGATGAAAATGACCCGGCAATCAATGTACTCATCGATGATAAACGTGCTGCTTTAACTGACTCTCAAAACAACCCTCAGTCTTCGACCAAAGCTGATACCTCCCGCAAGAAAAAAGCGGCGGCCCAGCATAAACTTTGCAATCTAAAGAACGACTGGTTTAAAAATAAAGCATGTGAAGCACAAAAACTTGCAAATCAGCAAAAGATGCGCGAATTTTTCAATTACAATAAAACATTTTATGGCCAATCACTCGTGGCGCAGCCCCCCCCCCCCCTCTTCTCATTCGATGGTAACTCCATAATTAAAGACGATGAAGGGGGCTTGAAAGAGCACTACCATTCACTGCTCACTTGAAACACCGATGTGGATGTCCTGACTACCCAGTAAGTCCCTCAGTATCCAGAGCTGACCCACCTCAGCTACCCTCCATCCATGGATGAATTGGCTACTGCCATCAAACAGATGAAAAATAACAAAGCCTCAGGGCCTGATGGAATCCCAGCCGAGATGTGTAAAGCAGGAAGACCTCTGCTTACCAGCCGTCTCCACTCTCTCCTGGAGAATATATGGGAAAAGGAGGAAATCCCCCAAGCTCTTAAAGACGCCTCCATCGTCAATATTTATAAGAAGAAAGGAAGACCGGCCAGACTGTGGCAACTACCGCAGGATCTCGCTGCTGCCCGTAGCTGGCTAGATTATCGCCCGAGTCCTCCTAAACAGACTTTTTCCGGAGGCGGAAAACCTCCTCCCAGAATCTCAATGTGGCACCACTGACATGATCTTTGCTGCCCGCCAGATACAGAAAAAGTGCAGAAAACAGCATCGTGACCTGTACATGGCTTTCATCGACCTAACCAAGGCCTTCAACTCAGTCAACAGGGTAGCCCTCTGGTGGACCCTCAGCCGTTTTGGCTGCCCACCAAAATTCATCGCCATTGTGAGGCAACTCCACGATGGCATGAACGGCAGTGTCCTGCACAATGGCACCGAGAGTGAGTTCTTCCTCATCCGAACGGGGGTTAAACAAGGGTGTGTACTGGTACCAACTCTCTTTCCATTTTCCTGGCTGCCTTCCTTACCCGTGCCAGTGCCAATTTAGCCGGCACATCGAGTACCGGATGAAGGGTCTTTTCAACATAAGACGACTCCAGGCAAGAACAAAGGTGTTGGCAGCTTCCATTACTGAACTTCAATATGCAGACGGCTCACCCATGTTGCTCACACTGAACACGACCTACGACCTACAGGAGATCCTGAACACCTATGCAGATGCGTATGCACACTTCGGCCTTGAGGTGAATGTACGTAAGACTCGGATTCTCTTTCAACCTGCTCCTGGTTCAGACACACCTCCACAATCCATCCAGCTTAACGGTACTACCCTCTGAAATGTTACCCACTTTCGGTATCTCGGCTCCCACCTGTCCACCACCGCGGACATCGATGAAGAGATTCAGCATCGGATTAGATGTGCATTTCAAGCCTTTGGCAGACTCCGAAACTATGTCTTCTGCTGTGAGGAGCTGAAATTATCTACAAAGTTGTATGTATATCGAGCAGTGGTCCTCCCCACCCTGCTATATGGTGCTGAGACATGACACCAACTGTAGGAGCATCGAGACTACCATTATCCATGAACAACTACGCTGGACTGGCCAAGTTACCCGCATGGACGACAGTAGACCTCAAAGCAGCTACTTTACAGTCACTTAACGAATAGTAAACGTAACACTGGCAGGTACCTGTAAAGGTATGAGGATTAGGATAAGGATAATCTTGAGACAAACATGAAAAAGTGCCAAATTGACCCCTTCACCTGGGAGACGATCACTCCACATTGTAACGCTTGGAGGATCACCACACGAGAAGGTGTCAATACTTTCGAGTTAGCCCGACTGCAAACCGAGGCAGACAAGCGCCAACGCCGAAAAGACGCTGCCACCGCCACTCCCGCACTCGATGTAGCCCTCCACGTGTGCAACATATGTGAACGACTCGGCCGGTCCCTTATCGGCCTCTTTAGTCACCTCAAACTCACCAATGAAGGTGACATCCCGAATAACTCATATCATTGTATCATAGCTAAATGATCGTCTTACTCGATTCCGAGTGACAGCAAAGTAGTAGTAGTAGTAGTAGTAGTAATAGTAATGTGTGTGTGTGCGCGCGCGCGCGCGTGCGCTATAAATCGTACAAATCGATGGTTAGACATAGATATTTTAATTAATAGATCGGTAGATATTATTAGTATTTTTATTTTTATTTTATTATTACTATTATTGTTGTTGTTATTATCATCCTCACCGTGAAAGATTTTTGCCAAATATTCAATGTTTTTTCAGTTCATTTTCAACTCTCCTTTTTCTTCACGTAAAGGTCAGTTGGGATATTAATGGAGCCACCGGCTGAAGAAAAAACAAAGTTTAATAAAAAATTTTGGTGGTTGTGACTCGTGACCAAACTTGGGGACACCTTCACAACTCTAGGTTGACTGTACCATTTGTCACGTGTGTGTGTGTGTGTGTGTGTGTGTGTGTGTGTGTGTGTGTGTGTGTGTGTGTGTGTGTGTGTGTGTGTGTGTGTGTGTCGACAATATTGGTGTAGTGTGGCACCATCGTCTGTGTTGTTGACATAGAGTCAACCACTACAGCTGCACCTCTTAGTCTCCATCTGCCCTTGTTGTGGTGGTGGTAGTGGTAACGGTAGTAAATACATGTTATAGTAATGGTAGTAGAAGGCAAGGTTGATAAGTGATCCTGGGTAACTGTTGAGCCGGCCTGAGAGGGGTTACGGTGTGGCCCGGCCGTCGAGCGGTGAGGGCCGGGGCCCGCAAAACTATCAGGGGCCCGGGTCATGAGGTGAGGGCCGGGGCCCTGCAGCCCTCAAGGGCCAGGGCGTCGTTAACTTATTGACGTCTCGACACTGAGGTCTCAACCCTCCAGTCTAGGAATAATTTTGCTCTCTCCCCCCCCCCCCTCTCTCTCTCTCTCATTAAACTCGAAGGTAATACTGACCCCGCTTGGACATGTGTCTGTGTGTGGGGGGGGGGTTAATGGGCGAAGGATGTAGGAGATGACGAATGATGAGGGAGGGAAGAAGGATGAGATAGGGAGGGGTGGGGCAGGAGGACCAGACCCTCCTCACGGGATGGCCTTTCTACAGGTGAGGGAAGGAAACCGAGTGTTGATCTTTCTCCTCCCTCCCTCCCCTCCCTCCCTCCCTCCTCCCTCCCTCCCTCCCTCCCTCCCTCCTTTCCTCCTCCCCTCTCCCTCCTCCCTCCTTTCCTCCCTCCCTCCCTCCCTCCTCCTTTCCCTCTCCCTCCTCCCTCCCTCCCTCCCTCCCTCCCTCCCTCCCTCCCTCCTTTCCTCTCCCTCCCTTCCTCCTCCCTCCCTCCTCACTTTTCCACTTATCTTCTCACCACTTCTTCATTTAATTCTCTTTTCCTCACACACTTCTCTTCTTCTCTACCCTCCTTGCCTCCCCTACTTCTCTCACTGCTTGCTGTCTGTCTCTCTCTCACGTCCCACCCTCACCTCTCACCCTCACCTCTCACCCTCCTCCCTCACTTCTCACCCAATGACCCCTGCTTCCTGCTTTTCCGTCTCTATACCCCTTCCCTTTCATTTTTGTCATTGCCACTTTCATCTTCTAACTTACCTCTCTCTCTCTTCTCTCTCTCTCTTTCTTTCTCTCTCTCTCTCTCTCTCTCTCTCTCTCTCTCTCTCTCCACATTCATCTTGTCACTGAGTGTTTATTCAAGTAGGAAATGGAACAGAGAATGACAGGGAGAGAATGATGTGCAAGGGAAGGAAGGGAGAGGAAGAAGGGAGAGGATGAGGTGCAAGGGTGTGTGGAAGGGAGGATATAATCAAAGAGAGAGAGAGAGAGAGAGAGAGAGAGAGAGAGAGAGAGAGAGAGTTAGGGTTAGAAGGGGAGTCATTTGGTTGGTTGAGGAGAAGGGAGGCATTTAGGGCAAGGGAGGAGAGGAGACAGTGTTGAGGAGGGAGAAGAGCGGAAGAGGGAGAGGTGAGAAGGGGGCTCACAGGGTGTGGGTTAGCCCCTCTCATCAGTGTATGAAGTCTACCGGAAATAGATGCCTTCTCTACCTTCCCTTCTACTCCTCTTCCTCTCTTCTTTCTTCCTTTCTCCTTCTTCCTCCCCTTCTTCTTCCTCTTCCCTCTTTAAGCCATCATGTTACTCTCTCTCCCTTCCTCCAACCTTCCCTTCCCCAATCCCTCCTTCTTTCTCCCCCACCCCCCTTCTCTCTTCCCCAACTCCTTTCTTCCTCACCCCACTATCTTTTTCTCACCCCACCATCTTTCTCATCCCTCCCCACCCCTTCTCCTCCTCTTCCCCACCCTTTCCCCACCTCTCACCTCACCCCACCCCTCTCCCCGCCTCTGCTACCCCCGTAATTACCTCTTCTTGTCGTCTTCGCACACCAATCTGCCAATGGGGGGAGAGAAGTTGAATTATTGCGGCAGAGACAAGTAAGAAATCCCCGGCCGGAGTTTTTAACGTAGGGCAGCAAACTTTTAATGAGATATTACTGTCTTGATCGATTGGTAGAGCGGAGTGGTGTTGGGACGAGTGGTGGGTTGGTGAGTGGGATGAGTGGGGGATGGTTGTGTGGTAGGGTGAGTAGTGGTGGGTGAATGGGGGATGAATGTGTGGTAGGGTGAGTAGGGATGGATGAGGGGTGAGTGGGAGGATGGATGAATGGTGGGTGAGTAAGTGGTGGGTCGATGAGTGGGGATTGATTGTGAGGTCCTTGATAGCATTTGGGTTAGTGGGGAACCCCTGATTACATTTAGTCACCTGGTAGGTGAGTGGGGGGTGGAGTGGGGAAAATACACCCCCTGGCAGCATTTGGATGAGTGAGGGTGGAGTGGGGATGAAGGTCACCCCTGGCAGCATTTGGATGAGTGAGGGGTGGAGTGGGATGAAGGTCACCCCTGGCAGCATTTGGATGAGTGGGGGTGGAGGGAAGGTCACCCTGGCAGCATTTGGATGAGTGAGAGGGGGTGGAGGGGAAGAAGGTCACCCCTGGCAGCATTTGGATGAGTGAGGGGTGGAGGGGAAGAAGGTCACCCCTGGCAGCATTTGGATGAGTGGGGGGATGGAGTGATGAAGGTCACCTCCTGGCGGTGTTTGTCGGGTCGTGGTGAGGTGAGGCGCGCGGCATCCCGATAGCAGGTTACTCCCTCGTCCCAATGGCTTCACGATACGGCTGTAATGGGCGAAGAAATTGTCATAAAACGAACGTTAAAGCGAAGCCATGCATAAGAGAGGAGGAGGAGGAGGAGGAGGAGAAGGAGGAAGATTAGGAGGAGGAGGGGGAGCAGGAAGAAGAAAACAATTATAACGCCAGAGAAAGCGGAGTTAATGTAGAAGAGGAAGAGGAGGGGATGGAGGAAGATGAGGAGGGATGGAGGAAGAAGAGAGGGATTGTGGAAGAAGAGGAGGGATGGAGGGAAGAGGAGGGGATTGTGGAAGAAAAGGAGGATTGAGGAAGAAGAGGAGGGGATGGAGGAAGAAGAGGAGGGGATGGAGGAAGAAGAGGAGGGGATGGAGGAAGAGGAGGAGGAAGAGGTGTGTTACAACGTCATACACAAGCACTACTACTACCACCCAGTCGTTACGTCACAGTCGTCGCCATAACACGACCATTGAGTGGGCTGGTGTGAACGACCTCGACTCTTGACTGGTCGTGACAAGGTACTGGGGGAGGTGGAATGATCAGCAGGCATAGGATGATGGGTAGAATGAACAGCAGATGAGTAGGATGATGGTAGAATGAACAGCAGATGAGTTGGTTGATGAGTAGAAGTGTCAGCAGGCGAGTAGTATGATGGGTAGAATGATCAGCAGATGAGTAAGATGATGGGTAGAATGAACAGCAGATGAGTTGGTTAATGAGTAGAATGATCAGCAGGCGAGTAGTATGATGGGTAGAATGATCAGCAGACAGGTAGAATGATACGTAGACGAGTAGATGGAATCAGCAGACAGTGTGATGAGATCAGAAGGCGAGTAGATGAGTTGAGCAGACAGAAGTAAAATGATCAGCAGACAAGAGGCAAAATGATCAGCAGACAGAGGTAAAACGATCAGCAGACAGAGGTGAAATGATCAGCAGACAGAGGTAAAATGATCAGCAGACAAGAGGTAAAATGATCAGCAGACAGAGGTGAAATGATCAGCAGACAAGAGGTAAAATGATCAGCAGACAAGAGGTAAAATGATCAGCAGACAGAGGTGAAATGATCAGCAGACAAGAAGTGAAGTTCCCCGGAGCGGCTGGGGGCAGTAACCCGACTCCACATTGGAAATCGATGGAGTGAAATGGTACCTAGGAGTTGACCGAGGCTAAAGGTTATCTTAAGTGGTCGACATGATGCACGGGTGGTGTGGGTGTCTGGGTGGTGTGGGTGTCTGGGTGGTGTGGGTGTCTGGGTGGTGTGGGTGTCTGGGTGGTGTGGGTGTCTGGGTGGTGTGTGGGTGCGTTTGGGTGGGGGTGTCTGGGTGGTGTGGGGTGTTCTGGGTGGTGTGGGTGTCTGGGTGGTGTGTGGGTATGGGTGGTGGGGTGTCTGGGTGGTGTGGGTGTCTGGGTGGTGTGGGTGTCTGGGTGGTGTGGGTGTCTGGGTGGTGTGGGTGTCTGGGGTGTGGGTGTCTGTGGTGTGGGTGTCTAGGTGGTGTGTGGGTGTCTGGGTGGTGTGGGTGTCTGGGTGGTGGGTGTCTGGGTGGTGGGTGTCTGGGGTGGTGTGGGTGTCTGGGTGGTGTGGGTGTCTGGGTGGTGTGTGGGTGTCTGGGCTGGGTGTCTGGATTGGTGTGGGGTGAGTGTGTGTGTGGGTGTCTGGGTGGTGTGGGTGTCTGGATTGGTGTGGGGTGAGTGTGTGTGGGTGTCTGGGTGGTGTGGGTATCTGTGTGGGTAGGTGGGTGTTTGTGTTGGGGGAGTCCTCTTTCTCCATCTCCTCCTTTTCCTCGTCCTTCTAATCTTCACTTTTCCTCTCCCATTTCTTCCTATTCCTCCTCCGTTTTTTCATGTTCTCTCTCTCCTTTACATTTTCCACTTCCCTTTCCTTTCCATCCTCATCCCCACCCCCTTCCATCCTTCCCTCCTGACTGCCTCTGACTAACTCTAACAAAAAAAGGGTTTTAATTGCTGAATGCCACAAAGGAGTTTTTTTTATTACTTATCGAACTCTTTCTCCTCCTACTCCCCCTTCCCTTCTCTCCCCCAACATAAAAGGTAAAGGAGGGGTATTGAGTCACTCCTCCCTAATGAACAAACTATTAACAGACAGACACAAGAGATGTATATATAATTTGTTAGTAAAATTACATGAAAAGGAACAACCTTGTGTTTAGTTTATTTACACAATATATGGATTTGCAGATAATGGTACATATATAGGAGGGTGACCTAGTAGGGAGGGAGGGGTGACCTAGTAGGGAGGGGGTGACCTAGAGGGAGGGGGGTGACCTAGTAGGGAGGTGAGGGGGTGACCTAGTAGGGAGGGGGGTGACCTAGTAGGGAGGGGGGGTGACCTAGTAGGGAGGGGGTGACCTAGTAGGAGGTGAGGGGTGACCTAGTAGGGAGGGGGTGACCTAGTAGGGAGGGGGGTGACCTAGTAGGGAGGGGGTGACCTAGTAGGAGGGGGGGTGACCTAGTAGAGAGGTGAGGGGTGACCTAGTAGGGAGGGGGTGACCTAGTAGGGAGGGGGTGACCTAGAGAGAGGAGGGGTGACCTAGTAGGGAGGGGGTGACCAGTAGGACCAGAGGGGGGTGACCAGAGGGGGGGGACCTAGGAGGTGGGGTGACCTAGTAGGGGGGTGACCTAGTAGGGAGGGGGTGACCTAGTAGGGAGGGGTGACCTAGTAGAGAGGTGAGGGGTGACCTAGTAAGGAGGGAGGACCTAGTAGGGAGGGGGGGTGACCTAGTAGGGAGGGGGTGACCTAGTAGGAGTGACCAGAGGGAGGGAGTGACCTAGTAGGGAGGGGGTGACCTAGTAGGGAGGGGGTGACCTAGTAGGGAGGGGGTGACCTAGTAGGGGTGACCAGTAGGGAGGGGGTGACCTAGTAGGGAGGGGGTGACCTAGTAGAGAGGTGAGGGTGACACAGGGAGGGGTGACCTAGTAGGGAGGGGCTGACCTAGTAGGAGGGGTGACCTAGTAGAGAGGTGAGGGGTGACCTAGTAGGGAGGGGGGTGACCTAGCAGGAGGGGGGAGGAGGGTGGAATATGACCTGGTAGGGAAGGGAAAAGGGGTGGAATCTGACCTGTAGGGAGGGGAGAGGGGTGGAATGTGACCTGGTAGGGAGGGAGAGGGGTGGATGTGACCTGGTAGGAGGGAAGGGAGGGTGGAATGTGACCTGGTAGTGAGGGAGAGGGGGTCGAATGTGACTTGGTAGTGAGGAAGTAATCTGACGTTGGCTTTGATGGGAACGACTAATTCCCTCGTAAGTTTAAAAGGTTAGACGCTTGAGTGGCCGTCGAGGTGATACTCCAGTCGAGGTCGATCTTCGGCCGTAGTTAGCTCGAATGACTGTGAGGGCTGGTAGGTAGGCCACCTCACTCATTTACCCCCTACCCCCACCACGAGATGTACCCCCAATCACCCCTACCACGAGATATACCCTCAATCACCCCACCACGAGATATACCCCTCAATCACCCCACCACGAGATATACCCTTAATCACCCCCACCACGATGTACCTCAATCACCCCCACGAGATATACCCCTCATTAACTCCCCTTCCAAAACACACTATAATTACCATTTCACCTCCAGTTATTACCCTAAAACGTCTCTTATTTCTTTTTCTTATCTATATCTGTTTATGTACTGTATCTATTTATATCTATCTCTATCTATCTAATTCACACACACACACACACACACACACACACACACACACACACACACACACACACACACACACACACACTCAACTTGGTGCTGCCTCATTTACGTCAAGCACCAGGAGGCCGACTGTGTAAACTTTGATTACCGAGTTTTCAACGTTACCCATTACTGTAGACTTGTTCAGCGTATGGGATTACATCAGTTCTAGTGCTTCCTGGGTGGCTGGGGTGGGCTGGGCTGGGGTGGGCTGCGGTGGGGTGGACCGTGGGTTGGGAGGAAGGTTACCAAGGCTCAACTTGATTGGTTTTGTTGAGGCAGTGATTTGGGTGTTGTTCAAAATTGTTCACAGTGTGTTGTATGTTATGTGGTTCCTGGGGGTAAGGGAGGGGTAGGAGGGGTAGGTGAGGGGGGAGAGGTCTGGTTAATCACATTGTATTTTTTTAAATTTATTTCGCCATTTAATTGGTGTTAGGTGAATGTTAAGGTAGAGTCTCAGAGTAATTTTATCTCCTGACTGGGCTAAATGAACGTGTCTAGTTAAGGTAGAGTATATCAGTATTACTGTTTTTAAGGTATAATACACCAATGTACCGTATTTTAAGGTATAATACACCAATGTACCATTTTAAGAGACAAGAGGCACCAGGGTTGTAATAAGGTAATAAATTAAAGGCGATGTTGTGTGGTGTTAAAGCCGCTTCAAACTTCCCCACGAGTTTTAGTCTCCTGATTATGTTTTTTGATGTTAGTGAAGCTTAAAGGTCTACCTGTGGGTACCTGAGTGGATATTGTTACGTGGAGGAGTAGGAGGGAGGGTAGATGGGAGGGAGGGTAGAGGAGGAGGAAGATCGGAGGGCAGCAGGGAGAGGCCTTCTTATGTTGTATTCATACTCTCTTGATTCCACAGCTGAAGAATAATTGATGGAATTATTTATTGATGGCAGTGGAATTTGTTGAGCGGGGATGATGGGTTTTTTTAGGGGTAAGGTTGGGAGGGTGGAGGAGGAGGGAGGAGGAAGTTTGGAGGAAGAGTGAGTATAAGCAAACAGAGTAGCAATTGAGGGTAGGGAAAGTAGGTTAAAGTAGATAGGTGAGTAGAGATGGGTGAGGGGGGAGGGAGGCTGGGGTGATGAAACATTTACCTGTCTCACCTGGATGTGCGGCCCCCGTGCTGCTGCCAGTCCTCGTGTTAATTATGGAAGACGACCTCCACCACGACCACACACACACACACACACACACACACACTCCGGCTACACCAACGCTCTCTCACCCTAATGCCATCCTCAGTGACCCTCCACCACCAAGCACAGGGTTTGGCCGTGGACTACTGCACCACCCTCGCCATCGCACCAGCCCCCACCCAACTCACGCAGTCGCCACCAGCAAAATTCAGCCCATAAGAGCCCGCACCGATAGATATAAGAACAGCACCATCCCATCTATTGTTAAAATAATAAACAACTTCTGATCTATGTACTGCACAGCCCTGTAAATGTATTCAATGCATATTATATCATTATGTCTAAATTAAATGTAAGTCTGTATATTTTCAGCCACCGGCTGCAACTCTATTAATAAACCGTTTATTATTATTATTATTATTATTACACACACACACACACACGTACGTTTATATAAAGTGTTCCATGTACATGTTCATGTGCATTTACTCTCCTTCGTATATTCTCCATTGTGCTTTTTGTTCCACACGGACTTTGAACTGCATTTACTTTGTACAGAAAATGCATTCACCCACACGCTTTGTTCCACTTACTTTGTGCTTCACACTCTTTATACCCCATACACACACACACACACACACACACACACACACACACACACACACACACACACACACACACACACACACACACAGGGTCCCTCTGAGGATGACTGGGCCTCGACCTTCACGTAGTAACCATCGTTCATATCTCCTGACGAAGACCTGCCTGGCTACCTATCCAGCGCTAACCTTCAATCAGGGGGTGGGGTGTGAGGTAGTGATGGTGGTAGTGGTGATGGTTGTAGTAGTGGTGCTGGTTGTGGTAGTGGTGATGGTGGTAGTGGTGATGTGTTGTAGTAGTTGTGATGGTTGTGGTAGTGGTGATGATTGTGGTGGTTGTCCATCTCTGACCTCCATCACTCTCGTCATCCTCCCGTGCCTTCTACCCTCCTCCATCTCCTCCTCTACCTCCTCCTCCTCCTACCTCCCGTCTACTCTCCTTGCTTCTCTCTGCCCCCCCTCTCCTCTCCTCCTTCTCCTCCTCCTCCTTTCTCCTCCTTCCTCTCCCTGACCTCTCCCCTCCCCTCTCTTCCTTGCCCTCTCCCCCCTCTCTTGCCCTCTCCCCTCCCTCCTTGGTGAAGTTCTGGTGTTATGTCTGTCTGTCCATGGGGATTGGTTGAGCTTAGAGAAAGTGCGGACAGTAAGCAAAGGGGAGGTATGGATTGTTTTAGGAAAATCTGAAGCTCTGGAGAGAGAGAGAGAGAGAGAGACTTCGTGGAGGTGACTTTTATCAATAGTCTGTTGACCTTTGTTCGAAATTATTCAAATTCCTATAAGTGTGAGCTATTGCCGAGGTCAACCCACTGGGAAAGTTTGATGAAGTTCGGGTTAATATTGTGGACGTTAACCTGCAGAACAACAAGCCAACAGCTTATATACGGACACTCCCACCAACCTGAGCTGATTGACGTACAGTACTTTGTGAAGGTTCGGTTTGTGTTTCGTCAAGTAATAACCTAAGTGGCCGAGTGCTTATGAATCCACACCCGCGGCCAGGTAGCGGTGGGAAATATTTGCATGCGATGCATATATGGAACACTTGGGAGACTTATGAGCGTGTTAGTGTGTGTGTGTGTGTGTGTGTGTGTGTGTGTGTGTGTGTGTGTGTGTGTGTGTGTGTCCAGCGTAACGGTACTACCCTCTCTAATGTTACTCACTATCAGTATCTCGGCTCTCACCTGTCCATCACCGCGGACATCGATGAAGAGATTCAACATCGGATTAGATGTGCATCTCAAACATACAGCAGACTCCGTACCCGTGTCTTCAGCTATAGGGAGCTGAAATTAAGTATAAAGCTACACGTATATCTAGCAGTGGTTCTCCCCCACCCTGCTGTTCGGCAGCGAGCCATGGGTCACATACTGTACAGGAGGCACCTCAAGGCACTTGAAAACTTTCACCAACTTAGTCTACGTTCCATCCTCCAAGTTCGCTGGGAAGACAAGAGAACAAATGCCAGTATTCTCGTTGACACCAACTGTAGGAACATCTAAGCTACTCTTATCCACGAAAAACTACGTTGGACTGGCCATGTTACCGGCATGGACGACAGTGAACTGCCAAAGCAGCTACTTTACAGTCACCTGACGAATAGTAAACGTAACGCTGGCGGGTAACTGAAATGGTATAAGGATAATCTTAAGATAAACCTGAAAAAGCGCCAAATCGCCCCCTCACCCTGGGAGTCGATTACTCCACCGTAACGCTTGGAGGATCGCCACACGAGAAGGTGTCAATACATTCGAGTTAGCCCGACCGCATACCGAGGTAAACAAGCGCCAACGTCGGAAAGACGCTGCCGCTCCCACACTAGTTGTAGCCCTCCACACGTGCAACATTTGTGGATGACCCTACCGGTCCCGTATCGGCCTCTCTGGCCACCTCAGAACTCACCATGGATCATCACCATACTCGATTCCTAGTGACAGCAAAGTAGTAGTAGGTGTGTGTGTGTGTGTGTGTGTGTGTGTGTGTGTGTGTGTGTGTGTGTGTGTGTGTGTGTGTGTGTGTGTGTGTGTGTGTGTGTGTGTGTGTGTGTGTGTGTGTGCCTTCTCACCTATTATATCCCCATCCCCCAGGTGGTGACGTCAGAGGGGATGGTCTCGACTCGACAGTTTAATATCGCGGCCTCCTCCTCCTGACGCGGCTACCCCCGGAGTGAGGCCCCGGGCTACAGCTTCATATAACTCTCGCACGCTATCGCACTCCTCGCTGTAATTGCTCACCAGCTGCAGAGTGTGGTGTGGTGTGATGGTGGGGGATATGGTGATGGGGGTTAGGGACTGTAATGTGTGGTGTGAGGTGTTGTTGAGGGTGTGGTTGTTGTGGTAGGCATGTGGTGTTATGGTGGTAATAATGGTGAGGTGTGTTTATGGTTGTGTGAAGACTGTGGTGGTGGTTATTGGATGTTGTGTGGCGGAGGTGGGAGAACGTGTCTGAGTGTGGTATATTGAAGGTTGTTTTGGTGTTAAAGGAGAATTTGTGTGTGTGTGTGCGTGCGTGCGTGTGCGTGTAATAATAATAATAATACTTAAAGGTATATTGAAAGAGCATAGCATCCAGAAGGCTGAAAGTATACGGTACAGTTACATAATTAGGGAATGGGTCAGTTGATTTACAAATAATATACAAGTAACATTAGTGATACAAATATGATATATAATAACTAGGTGGGGAGAAGGTTATACTACAGGGCATTTCAGCATAGTGACAGTGCAACAAGGTAAGATTGACTGGGAGTGAATACACTGGTTGACTTCGTGTTGTTGATAATTTTTAAGTGGTTGGGACTGGGCTGTTCTTGTGTGTGCGCTTGCTTGGGGTTGGTGATACACCTGGTACGTCCTCTACCTCACCCCTCTCCAGAACCTTGGGCCGTTCATTACCTTCCAAAACACCTGATGCTGCCCCCCCACCACCCACCTCTCAGGGACGGCTATCAACCTCTTAATCGTGATGAGAGAGGAGACCGCCATCACACCCCGTCACTGGTCCTCACACAGTACCCGACAGCCAGAAGGACTCGTGTACAGTATCCCTAAGGAGAAGAGACGTTTAGGACCCGCCAGGGGGTATACCGTCAGCATCCTACTACTGCGGCAGTGTCCGGGTGTTGTGTCCGTCCTCCTGGTTACAGAGATACAGAGGACCTTCCTGCGGGCTCAGGTGGGGGGCGAGTGTCTGCCTGTACTGTATGGTACAATAACACTGATTGAGGTGCCTCGCGACCCCCGACAGTGCTGCTGCGTATATATATATATAAAAAAGAGAGAGAGAGAGAGAGAGAGAGAGATTCAATAATACAACATGAGACAAAACACACAAACGTCACAGTCGACAGTAAACATATCAACACACTTTAGATCACTATTTCACAGCTTGCAATACTTATTAACCTTTCCCAAATACCACAAACCACAAGAAATACGAGAAGAAACCCAAAATATGATAAAACAAATCAGAGATTAATAAAAGTCGATTGTGAAAATGTCATCAGAAAAAAAAAGAAACTGGAAATGTCTCCTAAATGTCATGATTTATACTCCAGACGAGAGATTTTTTTTTCTTGTCGTTCGTGTATTTTAGTCTAGAGACGAGAACTCCGTCCAAGATGTTAACCCATGGAGATGTGAACTGGTGTGGGGGGGGCAGAGTGTCGAGAGTTGGGGATAATTTAATTTGACCCCTTTCTTGTGACCTTGATCCCTTTCTTGTGACCTCGATCCCTTTCTTGTGACCTTGATCCCTTTCTTGTGACCTTGATCCCTTTCTTTGACCTCGATCCCTTCTGACCTTGATCCCCTGTGACCTTGATCCCTTTCTTGTGACCTTGATCCCTTTCTTGTGACATTGATCCCTTTCTTGTGACCTTGATCCCTTTCTTGTGACCTTGATCCCTCTTGTGACCTTGATCCCTTCTTGTGACCTTGATCCCTTTCTTGTGACCTTGACCCCTTTCTTGTGACCTTGTTCCCTTTCTTGTGACCTTGATCCTTTTTCTGTGACGTCTGTGGTGTTTTTAAGGTCCAAACCCTAAATTTGAAGAGGGTAGTTAACTTGACAAGCATACTCTCTCTCTCTCTCTCTCTCTCTCGTCAGTGGTTCAGTCATCTGTTCGAGGTTGTGTGACCTTTCGCTACATTAACTATTATTGGAAAAAGTCTTTCGGTTAAGTGATGGACAGATGATGATTCGATTTTTTGGCATATGATGGATTGGTTTGTTACGTGATTAATTCTATCTGGAGATTAGGTCTGTATTTTCCACTGTTACTTGGATGATTAGATAATCGAATTGTATTGTAATTCTAAAGTAGAGATTAGATTGATAGTTCTCTTTAAAGATTACAGTAGATCATTATTCATTTTTTTTTTTACAATCATTGATGCATAAATGATTTGAATTAATTTCCTCGTGATTAAATAATTACAAATACATGAAACCCAGATTACTACGATTGGACTTTTCCTAAGCGATTGATATTATGATAATTGGATCTCAATGATTCGGGACGCCAAGATTAGGAGACTGTATAATCAGCATCACAATCGTATCGGTGTCAATTAAACGGAGGCGGATAATCGACCTCAAGAATGACTTATATTATATAAGTCATCTACATTGATTCTCTCTGGATTTTATCGTAAATTTTCTTATCTATTTAATTTTTTTCATTTTCTTTTTGGATTTTTCTGATATTTTATTTGTACTTTCTAAGGATTTTTTCTCCCTCCGTTCCTCCCTATCCTTTCCCCTCCAATTCTTTCTAACTTTTCCTCTTCCTTTCTCCTGCTTGACTTTCTACCCACACTGTGCCGGGGTGAAGGTGTTAATGAAGAAGCCGACATAACGGGTGAACATTATACCTGAACACTTGGTGATGGATAACGGCCACCTCTCTCTCTCTCTCTCTCTCTCACCACTCTACCTACTCACCACCTCACCACCCTTCTCACCACCTCACCACCTCACCACTCCCCACAAACCCTACTATCAATTCCTCATGCGGTCACCCTTCTGTCAAAGATAAAAGAAATAAAAAAATTAAATATAATCAAAAATGTAACCACCACATGATGAGTTTTAAGTTATTGACGAGAAAAGAAAATTCCTGGAGAAATACAGAGCGTTCATATAGCGTTCTCAATAAATATAAGGTAAATTGATGAAGAAAAAAAAAACGCGTGAAAAAGTACTCTCCTACCCTCCTGCACAGCAAAGTTCGAATATTCACGATAAGTTTTTAGATCAGAAGAAAAAAAAAACTTTGTGGAGGAATAAATTAATGAAAAAAAAAATCTCAAAAGAACGCTCACTGAAGTGTACATGCAAGTCGGAATTTCTCGTTGAATTTGAACTAGATAAAAACTTTTGAAGAGCCACGGTGCGTTCTTATAGTGGCTGGGAGGACACACACACACACACACACACACACACACACACACACACACACACACACACACACATAAAAACGCTTTTCCGTGGATGGATAAAAAATCGATTACTTTCTTCTTGGCATGTACTCATGTGGGGGGAGGTTGAAGGCATGGAGGATGGAATGAAGTGGGGGTTGTGGGAGAGAGGAGGAAGAGGAGTGGTATTTGAAGCGATTTTGCGCCAAAGGAGAGAGAGAGAGAGTTAGAAGGAAGTTAGAGAAAGAAGAGATGGAGAGAAGGGAGGAGTAGACAGGAAGAAGAAATGCGGTGATAGAGGCAGAGGCTCGTAGGTTGTTTAGATGTAGAAGTAGATGGAAGGAGGAAGAGGAGGAAGGAAAAGGGAAAGAAAGAAGTAAGAGAAAGTATTATGTGAGAGGAAAAAAAAGAGAAGAGAGAGAGAGCCCCACGTGTTCGAGGATGGCCGGCCCTAGAGCCACCTAGGCGTGAATTTGTTTAAGGTGTAGAAGCTGTCGCCAACACAACAACCACACCCTGAGTTAACGAGCTGCGTGACCCAGTGCCAAGGAATAGTCCGAGAAGACCGGACAACTCACCAACTGGAACACGATCCGCAAATCGATTAACAGCCAAGTTCCCAATTGCTGCTGGGTAGACAGAGGCAAATGGTGAAAAGAAACTTGCCCACTGACTTGCGATGCGAGCATGCTGACCATTACACCACTTGTCACTCTATTTCCAGGTGTGGACAGGTAGATTATAGGTATGTGTGTGATGCATGCAGGTGTACAGACTTGAGGAATGAAAGGTAACTTGGTAATAAATAGAGGTGTGATCACTCAGGTAAGATAAGCGACTCTGAGTTCAAGTAAACGAAAATAGCTCACGAGAGGACAAAATTAATGCTGGGTGGGGCGGGGCGGGGGGGCGGGGCGGGCGGGGTGTGGGTGGTGGGCGGGGGTGGCGGATGCGGGGCGATGCCAGTTACTGCATAGATATTCTGCGATTTCTCAGACAAACATTTTAGATTATTTTGTGTTTTATTAATAAGATTGGTGTTCGCTAAATGTTTTCTTGCTGCTCTGATCTTTCATTTAACTCATGTTTTATTTAATCGCATCAAAATATAACAATGGAGTTTCTTCTCGTTTTAACTGAAATAAATTATTTTGTTTTTTGTGTGTAAGTTTGTTTTTATTTTATTTTTTCGTCCAAAGTTTTTCTTGAGAATCATTAACCAGAAGATAAAGTTTAGGTCTTTTTTGTGTGGCACTTGTTCAGTCTACTTCACACTAGCTCCTTATTACGTATTACGGGGGATCAAGTGCTGTGGTAGTAGTAGTAGTGTTAGTAGTAGTGGTAGTAGTAGTAGTGGTGGTAGTGGTGGTGGTGATGGTGGGGTGTTGCTTTAAGTACGTCGCCATTTTTACTACTGTATTGTCAGGGTTGTGTTACAGCTGTTGTAAAACTGGGTCATATTGATACCTGTATGAGGGAAACAAAATTAACGTTTAGGGAAGTTTTCAGAATCGGTCTGTGTTTTACTTTAAATGTACAGCTTAAAATACGTTCACATAACACCAATTTAACCCTACGATGCCCACCAGTTTAAACTAGTGGGTATCGTAGAGTTAAACTGGTGGAGATCGTAGAGTTAAACTGGTGGGTACTGCGGGGTTAACCCTACGATTCCCACCAGTTTAACATTCTCTCACAGCACCAGTTTAACCCTACGATACCGATCAGTTTAACCCTACGATTCCCACCAGTTTAACACGTTCTCACAGCACCAGTTTAACCCTACGATACCCACCAGTTTAACAATACCAGTCTTGAAAACATCAAGGCCCAAAGGTTGGAATCGTGGAGTTGTATAACAATTTTAAAGGTTCCTACACAGAGCCGACCTCCACACTTGCTGAGTCAGTTCACTTTGCAGTAAGGAATAGAAACCCACCTGCTACTGGACTGTTATGGGTCGTTAGGGCTGCTGTTGTTAACCACCCCTGACGTATGAGGGCCAATTCGGCAGTTAGCGGGGGTGGTGTAGTAGTGTAGTGCCAGAGGGAAATATTCACCCAAATTCTCAAATATTGTTCTGTTTTTGTGTGTGTGAGATTTGTGTCCCTGTGATTTCTAGGTTTTCTTGTGTGGTAGTGGGTGGTAGGGAGGAGTATTGGGTGGTAGGGAGGAGTATTGGGTGGGGGAGGAGATTGGGTGGTAGGAGGAGTATTGGGTGGTAGGGAGGATTATTTGGGTGGTAGGGAGGAGTATTGGGTGGTAGGGAGGAGTATTGGGTGGTAGGGAGTATATTGGGTGGTGGAGGGATATTGGGTGGTAGAGGAGGAGTATTGGGTGGTAGAGGAGAGGGTGGTAGGGAGGAGTATTGGGTGGTAGGAGGAGTATTGGGTAGGGAGGATTATTTGGGTAGGGAGGAGTATTGGGTGGTAGGGAGGAGTTTTGGTGGCTATGAGGAATATTGGGTGGCAGATGACCATAACGGGAAGGTTGTGTACTGTAAGGTGATTTGTGGTGGGTGGCAAGAAATGCTGTGATGGGCGGCAGCGTTTGTGGTGGGCGGCAGTGTTTGTGATGGGTGGCAGTGTTTGTGATGGGTGGCAGTGAATGCTGTGGTGGGCGGCAGCGTTTGTGATGGGAGCAGCGTTTGTGATGGGTGGCAGTGAATGCTGTGGTGGGCGGCAGCGTTTGTGGTGGCAGTGTGTGATTGGCAAGAAATGTTGTGGTGGGCGGCAGGGCGCACCTGAGTCGGCTCTGACGGTCGGTAATGTCACGACCTATTGGACTTTAGAAAGAGAGAGAGAATTTTAAATATCCTCGCCTCCAAAAAATCTTGTAATAATTAATAAGTAAAATATTATATGGTGTCACAGAAACTACAATACGTATTATTACTCGATTGTGAAAATGTAATAATAATAATAATAATAATAATAAACAGTATTTCTAACTCAATAAAGAAATATGAATTTCTCCTCAAAATACTAAGTCAGTTAAATGATGGTTGGACAGACAGACAGACAGACAGACAGACAGACAGACAGACAGACAGACAGACACATAGACGAAACACCAAGCCCAAGTTGACCGGTGCGTGAAGAAAAAGTTAATGACTACAGTTTAAGGTGTTCCATCATTTATTCCAGCTCTGCCTAGTTCCCCAGGGGTCAGTACTGGGTCCACTCTTGTTCATAATCTACATAAACGATCTAGATACTGGGATCAGCAGTGACATAAGCAAGTTTGCGGATGACACCAAAATAGGGCGGCAGATTAATTCAGGGCAGGATGCAAATGCACTACAGGAGGATTTAAATAAACTGCAGAAGTGGTCAGAAAAATGTCATATGATATTCAACACCACAAGTGCAGCATACTTAATATTGAAGAACAAAACTGTCAATGTATACAGCCTTAACAACATCAACCGAGAGAAGTCGACTTGTGAAAGAGACCTAGGGTACTTGAAGCCCGACCTACGGCCTAGAAAACAGTGCGTTAATGTTCGAAATAAGGCAAACAGAGTATTAGGTTTTATATCTAGAAGTATAAGTAATAAGAGTGCAGAGGTCTTATTGCAACTATATCTTGTGCTAATCAGGCCGCACCTCGATTATGCTGGTCAGTTCTGGTGCCCTTATCATAGAATGGATATCAATTCACTAGAGTCGGTGCAGCGAAGAATGACGAAAATTATTCCGGGACTTAGAAACCTTCCACATCAAGATAGGTTAAAGAAATTAAACTTGCATTCCCTAGAAAGACGAAGAGTGCGGGGAGATATGATAGAAGTATTTAAGGGTGAAAGGAATCAATAAAGGAGATATAGATAAAGTTCTTATAATATCCGAGCAGGATAGGACTCGTAGCAACAGATTTAAGTTGGATAAGTTTAGGTTTAGGAGGAGATGGAAGGAACTGTTTCACAAATAGGGTGGTGGACGAGTGGAACAAGCTTAGCAACTTTGTAGTAAGTGCTGGAACGCTGTAAATTTTAAAAGGAGGCTAGATGGATTCATGGATGATAGACAGTGGTTGTAATTCTAGACAGGAGCTGCCATGCACAGGCCAACCGGTCTATTACAGACTCCTTATTTTCTTATGTTCTTATGTTATGTACCTCAGCCAATGGTGAAGGTCTGGGGAGAAATTGTAGAGTTGTTTTATTTATTTTTTTTATGTAACTTACCATAATGTTAGAGGGAGAGACTGTAATACTTCTGGTGGTAAAAGTCGGGGAGAGAGGTGAGGGAGGGAGAGAGGTGAGGTAGGGAGGGAGAGTGGATGTGTCAGAGAGAGGGACGTCAAGGTTGTGTGCTCTTCATGAAATATCCAGAAGGCTGCCAGAGCTCAGGGTGAGAGATGCCGATGGTGGTAGGAGGTGGTAGGAGGTGGTGGTGATTGGTGGTGGTGGTGGTGATATGTTGTGGTGGTGGTATGTGGTGGTGGTTGGTGTAGGTGGTGGTAGATGGTGGTGGTGGTAGATGATGGTGGTGGTCGATGATGGTGGTATTAGGTGGTGGTGGTAGGCGGTTTTGGTAGGTGATTTAGTGGTCAGTGATGGTGATGTTCGGTGATGGTGGATGTGGTGGTGGTAGGTGGTGGTAGTAGGTGGTGGTAGTAGGTGGTGGTGGGTGGGTGGTGGTGGTGGGTGTATTGGTGGTGGTAGGTGTGGTGGTGGTAGAATGGATACGTCACTTGTGTCAGCCACTGTCAGACCCATACAAAATCTCACGTCTCGACTACTTTTGATACAAGTGTCAGCCACTACTATGATGTCAGCTGTCAGCCCCGTGCGCCGGTGTCGTCAGCATTAAGGCAACAGCTTACAACATGTTTGGCCCATAACCCTGTCAGAGGTTGTTTAAAGGTCAACACACACACACACACACACACACACTAATGCTGGAGGTAGGTTGTAGAGGCTGAGTCCGTCTGCTGCTGGCTAGATGGGGAAAGGAAAGGATAGGAGGGGGTTATGAGTAGATAGATGGAAAGGGTGATGAAGGATAGATGAATCAGATGAGGTCAAGGAGGAGAGGATAGTTGCCCCCAAAAACCGGTGGGTGGATGGATAGATAGGGGGATGGTGGAAAAGAGGAGGAGGGCGGGGGTAGGAGGTCGCCCTACCTGTCCGGGAAATGACACCAGTAATGGATTATTTCCTGTGTGTCGTCTCAGAGTCAAAAACTGTGGACGGAAAGGTGAGGGAGTGAAGTGGTTGGAGGGCTAATCAGTCAGGTGGCCTCTCTCTCTCTCTCTCTCTCTCTCTCTCTCTCTCTCTCTCTCTCTCAAGGTTTGTGTTCTGAATGTTTGTTTCGCTCGTCGGGTTCTGTTTGACGTGGGTGAAAGTGGCGTGAGGTGAAGTGACTTGGGGGAGGTGACATGAGGGACGTGGCGTGAGGGAGATGACGTGAGGGGGGAAATGCCGTGGGGGATGTGACATTGAATTGAAACAGTTTATTTAGCCAGAAAAAACACAGATACAGAGTGGATAATAATAACAATATTAACATGGCTGAACCAGTTGAGAACCTAAGCTCTCTTTTAGGCACCTGATATACAAAATACTGTACATTTATCTCAAGGAAGTATTATGTAACATTTAGTATCATCTGGAATAGTACAACAGCATGGTGGTAATAAGAACATCTCATAATGTTATCACGGTTATCACTTCAATATTTATTTATTTTATTATTTATTATTATTTATATTATTTCTATTTTTATTAATATATGATAAGTATATACATAAATTACAGTGGAATTTAAAAACATAAGTATAATGGGGAACAGTACAACATGGGTGTTAAGTAATAAGGTGGAACAAGAGACAAAGCTGTCAGGATTATGTCTAGTTGGCAATTATGTTTATTGAAATGGAGGTGACATGGGAGGTGACAGAGGAAGTGACGTGGGGAGGTGACATAGGGGAAGTGACGTGAGGGAGGTGACAGAAGTGACGTGAGGGGGAGGTGACATGAGGAGGTGACATGAGGAGGGTGGTGACGTGAGGGGGAGGCGACATGAGGAGGGAGGTGACATGAGGGGAGGTTGACTTAGGGGAGGTGACGTGAGGAGTTGACATGGAGGAGGATGTGATGTGAGGAGGTGACGGGAGAGGGTGACAGTAATAAGGAGAAGTACACAAGGACGATGATGGAAGTGAGGAGGGCAGTGGTGATGGAGGAGGGAGGGTTGGGAGGGGGGAGGAGGTAGGAAGTTAAGAGGTGGGGGGGGATATGAAAGGAGGGGCAGTACCGGTTGGTAGGGAGGGAATGTAAGGTAGACAGGGAGGGAGGAGGGTAGACAGGAGGGAGGAGAGGTAGACAGGGAGGGGGTAGGGAGGGATCATTAAGGTACAGTCACAGTAATTCGTTTGTCACTAGAGGGTGAGAAATACACACACACACACACACACACACACACACACACACAACACACACACACACACACACACACACACACACACACACACAGACACACCCTTACACTCGCGATGGTGATACAATATTCATGGTGTGGGAGGTAATGACTCGCTATTATAGTGTTAAGCTGACTGATGAGGTTAATGTGTGTTGATGGTGGCCTGGTGTTGTGGGGGGAGAACTGCTGGTATTATGAGAGGCTGGGAGGCTTTGTTTGTGTCCTGGGGAGTGGTTTTGTTTATGTCCTGGGGTGTGGTTTTGTTTATGTCCTGGGGGCTTTTGTTTATGTCCTGGGGTGTGGTTTTTATATACTGGGAAATAACTGCTGCTAATATGGAAGGGCTGGGGAGAGGGGGAGAAAGGGGAAGGAGGAGGGAAGGGAAGGGAGGAAGGGAGAGGAGAAGAGGGAAGGGTACAGGAGGGAGGGGGACAGGAAGGGGAGGGGTTAGGGGAGGGACACGAAGGGAGGAGAGGAGGAAGGTTTTGTTTTTGTGTGTAGTGGGGAGGAATTTTGCGAACGATGCTTTTGTATACAGGTGTGTGTGTGTGTGTGTGTGTGTGTGTGTGTGTGTGTGTGTGTGTGTGTGTGTGTGTGTGTGTGTGTGAGATATACCACCATCATTATCCACCACACACTTTCCCCACCACACCTTAGCTACCACTACAACATCCATCACTACCAATACACAATTACCTCCACCACCACGAACCACTAACCACCACCTCCACCCCACAGAAAACCACCACTACCTCCACCACCACCACCCCAACCCTCCCACCTGCCATCACCACTCTCCAACACACCCAAAAATTCATAATTATCTAGTCACTTATGTGCGGTAGTATAAAAATTATGATAATAATGGATAGAATTACAGTGATAATGTCAGATTTATATATGTAAAATACTGTCCGACGTGGCCCCTGATTTGCATATTTTAAAATGAATGCGTCTCATAAATTAGCAGCATTAAAAGGGATTAACAGGGTATCACAGCTTTTCTGAAATAAGATTTTAAAACTAGATTAAAAAGATTTGTGAGCAGGTCTGAGTAGAGGATGTGTGTGTGTGTGTGTGTGTGTGTGTGTGTGTGTGTGTTACACTTATTTTCCTCTTTGTTTCTTTTTCTTTCTCTGGCTCGTTTTCTTTCACTATTTTCATTAATTTCCGCTCTTTATCCCTCTCTCTTTCTGTTTTTGTTCTCTCACTTTTCCTCTCTCCTTCTCTCTCTCCTTATCTCCTTCTCTCTCTCTCTCCTTCTCTCTATCTCGTACCTCAGTGTCAACCCACTTGGACACCTCACATTGGGTGCCGCCATGTGTCGTAAATCCGTTTTATCTGTTTTAATTATGTGGAACTAATTAAAAAAAATTTAAACCTATTTCATGATGTTAATAGACACTAAAGTATTGTACAACAACATAAAGGTTCTGGGATATAACAAATAGACATTGTATAAAGGATAATTTATATCATACCTGAAGAACTTATTGATAAAACGAGTAATCTGTGTGAGGTGAACCATGACTCACTGAGGTGCCCCAAGGGACGGTGTTGGGTCCCTCGCTGTTTACATTTTGTACTCCAGATGTCGACTGTCCGGGGAAATTTAATTAAAGACAGATATTTATTTCATGACAGGTGCGTTTAATTACTGATAGTACCGTCTACCTGTGTTTTAAAGAAGGGGTATATCGGGAGGTGTTTTTTGTGTGTGTTGGGGAATTTTTCTGTCATTTACTAACCTAACCTAACCTAACCTAACCTAACCTAACGTAACATCGCAACCATCTGTTGTCCTCTCTTATATCAGTGTTCAGCCCATCTGTTACCATCTGTTTCCCCCAGCTGGTAGTCCTCAATACCATTAACTGTTTATCCAGCCCACCACCACCTGTTGCCCCACCAAGTACCACCATCCCACCACACCTGTCCCACCTAACCACCATCCCACCACCTGTTGCCCCACCTAGCACCACCATCCCACCACCTGTTGCCCCACCTAGCACCACCATCCCACCACCTGTTGCCCCACCTAGCACCATCCCACCACCTGTTGCCCCCACCTAGCACCACCATCCCACCACCTGTTGCCCCCACCTAGCACCACCATCCCACCACCTGTTGCCCCACCTAGCACCACCATCCCACCACCTGTTGCCCCCACCTAGCACCACCATCCCACCACCTGTTGCCCTCACCAGCACCACATCCACCACCTGTTCCCCCACCTAGCACCACCATCCCACCTGTTGCCCCCACCCAACACCATCCCACCACCTGTTGCCTCACCCAGCACCACCATCCCACCACCTGTTGCCCCACCCAGCACCACCATCCCACCACCTGTTGCCTACCCCAGCACCCACCATCCCACCACCTGTTCCCCCACCTAGCACCACCATCCCACCACCTGTTGCCCACCTAGCACCACCATCCCACCACCTGTTGCCCTCACCTAGCACCACCATCCCACCACCTGTTGCCCCCACCTAGCACCACCATCCCACCACCGTTCCCCACCTAGTCACCACCATCCCACCACCTGTTGCCCTCACCTAGCACCACCATCCCACCACCTGTTGCCCCTCACTTAGCACCACCATCCCCACCACCTGTTGCCCCCCACTCCAGCACCACCATCCCACCACCTGTTGCTCCCCACCTAGCACCACCATCCCACCACCTGTTGCCCTCACCTAGCACCACCATCCCACACCTGTTGCCCCACCACCCGCCCACCACTAGTGCCCCCCACCCTATCCTCTCTGGCCCCAGCCTCCCTGCCCAACCCCAAGTCTGTTTATCTTTTCATGTGTAGCTGATCCCCACTCCAACACCTGCCTACAGACAGGTGTGAACAGGTGTGGGCGCCTACTCACACATGTTCATAACACGTTTTGGCAAGTTTGAGACAAGTGTTCCGAGTCGCGAGTAATTATTGAACAGCGCTCACCTGGATGTTCACCTATGTGTTCATTGAGAGAGAGAGAGAGAGAGAGAGAGAGAGAGAGAGAGAGATGCTTAAGGACGGTGCATGTTAAGCCAGGTGCGTGACGTCAGAGGACCTCGGGGGATGGCTGGACAACTTCCTCTTAATGAATTTACTGAAAAGAAAATACAAAAAGATAACGAGATAATCATTCCTATATCCCAGCTGACATGGTGTGTATATTGTGGTGTGTATATTGTGGTATGGTGTGTATATTATGTATGGTGTGTATATTGTGGTGTGTATATTGTGTGTGTATATTGTGGTATGGTGACCACTGTCACACTGCAACACACACCACACACCCATGCACACCCACACCCACACCACCATCCCAGCACCACATCTGCCAACGGCATGCCACCCACCCACCACACCCCACACCCACCCACAACCCACCACAAAACCCATTTCTATCCACATTAACCTGCATTTTTCATCCACATTGCATGCTGATATGCTATTTTTGATATTATTGTTACTCCAATCCACAACAATGCTGTATTGCAATGATGATGTATGGCTTTAAGAGATCGGTGGGGGTAGGAGGGCGTGGGAGCATGATCCTAGGCGTGGTGTAGCGCGGGGGTGATGGATGGCAGGAGTTGATCACCATAATAGCCGAGTCTCTTGGCCTGATTAATGAACAGTCACTATTAAACGACACCAGGCCCCGCCCCTCTGTCCTGCCCCGCCCAACCCCTTGCCCCGCCCATCCTCGCCTTCTCGACATTTCAGCTTCGTTCCGTCTCCTTCCCCGCCCTGACTATATCCCTTCCCCTTAAGATCTCCCCTTTCATTCTCCGTGCCCGTCCCATCCCATCCCATCCCATCCCACCCTGTTCCGTCATCTGGGTGCTTCAGTAATTAGCGTTATATTCGTAAAATTAATTTATTGTGTATTTGTTCATCGATATAATTTACAATCTTAATATAAAATAAATCAAATGTTTGTGAGTGTATGAGAGAGTCATGGCGGGACAGGAGGCACCCGCTGGCCTGTACGTCTCAGCCTCGAATATTTTTGACTGGTAAAAATCCTCCAATTAAGGCAACTAGTGAAGCGAGGTGCCGAGGGCGAGCTGTGGAGGAGGAGGTGGAGATGTAGGAGGAGGAGGGGGGGGGAGGAATAGGTGTAGAGGGGAATTAGAGACAGACAGAGGGAGAGGACAAGGAAGAGATGAGGAGAGAAGAAGTCGTTCTCAACGGTAATGAGGAGAGGAGGAGAGCAAGGAGGGGGCAAGATATAGAAGGAAGGAAGGAAGGAAGATGAAGCAAAAGTTAAAAAAATGGGAAAGGAGGGTGGAAGAAGTAGGAGGATGTAAAGATTGAGCTAGAAGAGAAGGAAGGAAAGAAGGAAGGAAAGGAGGAAGGAAGGGAGGAAGGAAGGAAGGAAGAAGCAAGAGGTAGAAGAAGAAATGAAAGTGAGGAATGAAGGAACAAAGTAAAAAAGGAAGGAAGGAAAGGAGCCAAGCCATGAGGGTGTTGAACTGTGGCGTGTGTAGGAGGTGTTGTCGGCCTCATGGTAATGTCTTTATACGTATTTACTTTATCGTGTTGTAACGTGGTGAAGTTTTTGTCCGGAGGAGGGAGGGAAGGGGGGGCAGGGTGAGGGAGGGAGGGAGAGGGTGGGGGTAGTAAGGCAGGAGGGAGGAGGAGGGAGGGTGATGAGGTAAGGAAGGGGAGGCAGGGTGAGGGAGGGAGGGAGAGGGTGGGGGTAGTAAGGTGGAGGGAGGGAGAGGGTGGGGTAGTAAGGTAGAGGGAGGGAGGGAGGTGATGAGTTAAGGAAGGGGGGCAGGGTGAGGAGGGAGGGTGACGGTGTTGTTTGTACAATGTGTTCTGGGAAGGGGTGAGAGTCGTGATGGGGACTTTTTTTCCAGTGTATTTAGAAGGGTGTGACCTATGGGTGTAGTGAAAAGGGTGTGACTTAACTCTGGGTGTAATGAGAAGGGTGTGACCTAACTGGGTGTAGTGAAAAGGGTGTGACTTAACTTTGGGTGTAATGAGAAGGTGACCTAACTGGGTGAGGAGAAGGGTGTGACCTAACTGGGTGTAGTGAGAAGGGTGTGACCTAAGTGGGTGTAGAAAGGGTGACTTAACTCTGGGTGTAATAGAAGGTGTGACCTAACTGGGTGTAGTGAAAAGGGTGTAACTTAACTCTGGGTGTAGTGAGAAGGTGTGACCTGACTGGGTGGTGAGAAGAATGTGACCTAAGTGGGTGTAGTGAGAAGGTGTGACCAAGTGGGTGTAGTGAAAAGGTACAACTCTGGGTGTAATGAGAAGGTGTGACCTAACTGGCTGTAGTGAAAGGGTGTGACAACTCTGGGTGTAATGAGAAGGGTGTGACCTAACTGGGTGTAGTGAGAAGGGTGTGACCTAACTGGGTGTAGTGAGAAGGGTGTGACCTAACTGGGTGTACAGTATGTGGCTGGGTGTTGGTTGTAGGGCCAGGCAGGTCATCAGTATGTTGAACTTAAAAAAGTTTATTATGAAATTCAACGGTAAACATTGGATCAATGTGTGTGTGTGTGTGTGTGTGTGTGTGTGTGTGTGTGTGTGTGTGTGTGTGTGTGTGTGTGTGTGTGTGTCAACCTTCCTCTTCCTCACCTCCTACTTCTTTATTACCTCTTTTCCATCTCCTCCTTTATCACTCTTTTCCACTTCCTCTACCGTTCTTTATCCTTTACGCCTCCTTTCTTTCTTATCCTCCTCCTCCTCCTCCTTATCCTCTTCTCTGCTTCTTCTTGCATTACTATATCTTTCTCCTTCACCATTATCCCTCTTCCTCCCCTCTTCGTCTACTTTTTATCCTATCTCCCTCCCTCATCTCCCTCTCTCATCCGATTTGCCTCTTGTTCCCCCTTCATCATCTACTTACTCTCCTTCATTTCGCTCCATCTCTCTCTCTCTCTCTCTCTCTCCTCTCTCTCTCTCTCTCCTCTCTCCTCTCCTCTCTCTCTCTCTCTCTCTCTTAATCTCCGTCTCCTCTTATTCCCCTCATCCCCTACTTACTCGTCTTTATCCGATGTGTTTGTCCTCTTATTCCCCTCTCTCCTTGTTCCTTCTTCATCTGAGTGCCTCTGTCCACCTTTATTGCCTCTCTCTTCTCCTTTTTTTATTGTGTGTGTGATGTCTCTGGTATGTGTTCTTGTCTCTCCCCCCCCCCCCCCCCCCCCCCTCTCTCTCTCTCTCTCTCTCTCTCTCTCTCTCTCTTCGTTTCTCTTTCTGATTGAGGTGCAAAGAAGGTGGTGGTGGTCGTGGTGGTGCGGGAAGGATAACGCGTTAATAACTCCTGACGAAGAAGGACTCTCGAAGGACTCGCTGAATGAGGAGGTGTACTTATGAAGAACTTGTAGTAGGATTCTTGAAGGGATACTTTTGAAGGAGGGGGCGGGAGGGTGAGGGCATCTCTAACTAAATGAGGGCTTTTGAGTTACTCCTGAAGAAGACGCCGAAGTAGTAGTAGTAGTAGTAGTAGTAGTTTGGTAAGGTCTTACTTGAGGTTGTCGTCATTGTTGTGGCTCACTAATAATCATCTTTTTAACATTATAGAACAACAGATTAAATACAAATGACTTTTTTAATGTATTTAGGTCAAACTCTAATTATATATATAATAATAGCATGAATTATTGTTTACTGTTTGCTAACATTTATCACGATCTAAACTTTGTATTGACATCTCTCTCTCTCTCTCTCTCTCTCTCTCTCTCTCTCCTCCCCCCTCTCTCTCTCTCTTTATTTTCTTTTCTATGTTCTGACTAACATCTGTCTGTCTCAGTGCCCCGATATAACTTAACCTTGTGATCTGTGTCTCTCTTATGAATGTTTCTACTACCGTGCTAACGATCAGAGAGAAGTTAACAATATTAACAACTTTTGGTTAGGAGGTGTGTGTGTCTCTGTCTGTCTGTCTTATTAACATGTTACATGATCCAAAAGAAATTAAACTTGTAAACTGCTGCACCATCACACCCACCCTGGAGAAACACCTTAGACACTTGCACGATCAGGACCACCTCCTCCTCCTCCTCCTCCTCCTTCTTCTCCTTCTCCTCCTTCAACATCCCTCCGGACCACTCTCTCTCTCCTCCTCCTCCTCCTCCTCCAACATCCCTCTTTCCCTCCATACCCCTTACTTCCACAATCCCTTCCCCATCACATCCCTCCCCTCCACTATACTCCTCCTTCCATCACACCCCTTCCCTCTATCACACCCTTTCACCACATCACTCTATCACTCCTCCACTCCATCAACCTTCATCTCCACTCTATCACCACTGTTCCATCCTCACACCCCTCCCCTCCATCCTCACACCCCTCCCCTCCATCACCACCCCACAACAACAGCCCTCTCACGATACACCTTGACCCCTTACTTCACTCACCTCCTCCTTGACTCTCCTCGCGTCTCCATCTCGCCTCCATCTCCTCTCCCTCATCTCTTGACCTCCTGACCTCCAGCTTCAACAATGGTCTCTATCCCCCCGTTACCTGTAGTGTGATCTCGGCTTGAACCAGCGCCGTTTCCTATCACTTCTCTCGTCATTTTCAACTCTGCCACGCCCTCCTTTCTACCTGACCCCATCCTCATTACATGGCCCCATCCTCATTACATGGCCCCATCCTCATTACATCCTCATTACCTGACCCCATCCTCACCTGCCATCCCACCCCCATCTCATTACCTGGCCCCATCCTCATTACATTGCCCCATCTTCATTACCTGACCCATCCTCATTCTGGCCCCATCCTCATTACCTGGCCCATCTCATTACCTGACCCCATCCTCATTACCTGGCCCCATCCTCATTACATAGCCCCATCTTCATTACCTCCCATCCTCATTACATTGCCCCCATCCTCATTACCTGGCCCCATCCTCATTACGGCCCCATCCTCATTACATGGCCCCATCCTCATTACATAGCCCCACCCTCATTACCTGACCCCATCCTCATTACCTGGCCCCATCCTCATTACATTGCCCCATCTTCATTACCTGACCCCATCCTCATTACTGGCCCCATCTGCCTCCTCCTTTACCTGGCCCCATCCTCATTACATAGCCCTCTCATTACCTGGCCCCATCCTCATTACATTGCCCCATCCTCATTACCTGGCCCCATCCTCATTACATGGCCCCATCCTACATCCATTAGCCCCACCCCCTGGCCCATCCTCATTACATGGCCCCATCCTCACCTGCCCATCCTCATTATGGCCCATCCTCTCTACCTGGTCCCATTCTCCTGACAACTCTGTCTCCTCTGCCAGCATTCAACTCCTCCTGCTCACCCTATCACCACCCTCCTACGTCTCCTGCCAACCACCTATCGTTACTGCCACCTCCTGCCAACCTTGCTGACCTCTGTAAACATTTCTTCTCATCGCTGCTTTCTATACCTGGTCCTCCCCCCTCCCTGTTCCTCCCCTCCCCCCGTTCCCCTGTTCCCCTGTTCCTGCCCCCCCTTCCCCCCCGTCCCTGCCCCCGTTCCCTGTCTGCCCCCTCTTTTCCTGCCTGTCCCCCCCTTTCCCTGCCTGTTGCTTGTGCTTGTTTTCATCATCCCGGTATGACACCCCTTGTCTGTGACCCTTTCTGACCTTTCCTTACCTCCAGACCTTGACCTACCTGGGTGAGTGTCTGTCTGTGGTGTGGGGGGACATTTACTCCTATCTTGTCCACCACAGTATGCCACTTCCTACCTTTTCCACCCATCCATCCACTGTAGGACCACCACCACCACCACGTAGATAGTCACCGCCTCCTCATCTCATTCTCTGTTCACTGCCACTACTCTCACTCACTGTAGCTGCCACATCCACCACCCACTATACCACCACCCACTGTGCCACATCCACTTTACCACATCCACCACATCCATTGTACCACATCCACCACCCACTGTACTACATCCACCACCCACTATACCACCACCATCCTATCCACATCCACCACCCACCATATTACCACTACCACACCCATCTACCACCACACACACATCCACTACCCAAAATACCACCACCCACTATACCACCACCACTACCACACCCACTTCCACTATACCAGCACCCACCAGGCAGGCCGCCTCACCACCAGCACACGCACCATACTGACAGTGGTGTTGTAGCTTGTCGTGTTGTCGCTGGCGTGCCCTTCCTAACCCTCGTCTTGACTTGCAGGACCGCCGTGCCTTGACTCTGAGGAGTTCTACTATCCGCACACTGGCGTGACGCGCCCCCCGTGGTGCGACCACTTCTTCAGTAAGTTGTCGCTTTGTCCCTCCTCTTCCGCGTGTTCCGCTCCTGCTCCTGCTGCTGCTGCTGCTGCTGGCGCTGCTGCTGCTGATGATGTTCCTGCTGCCATACCATCTCTCACCCGGTCCCTCTCTCCCTTCATTACTTCCTTGATCTTTCTGTTCTCCTTCCTTTCTCGTCTACCTTTCCTCCCTTCCTCCCCTCCCTCCCTTCCCTTCCCTGTACCCTTCCTCTCCTCTTCTTGCTGCGCAATTATCATTGTTTAAAATTAGATGTGTTTTAAAGACCTTTTTTTATTTAGAGAAAAAATACAAACACGTAGAGGAATTAATTAAAAAACCTTAGTAGACTTGTCAACAAAAAACACTGACACGATTTTGTTTATCTTCTCAATACTGATGTAAACACAACACACACACACACACACATACACACACACACACACACACACACACACACACACACACACACACACACACACACACACACACACACACACACACACACACTTCTCTATTCATTTTCAACTCTGCCACGCCCTCCTTTCTACACACACACACACACACACACACTCTAGGCCGTAGTGTTGTAGTTTGTTGTCATAAATAGCGCTTTCAACCTCTTTTTTTAAGTAGATGATATTAAAGAAAACTCCTTAATTAATGTACCTGTCGATCACCTGTGTAACGATGACGTAACGAGAACAACCTCTGGTATGTATTGAGTTTATTAAGAGAAATACGCAGGTATATATGGAATAAATTAGGTAAGGTTGTATTCCATAATGGCGGTGATTGCATATATAAATGTTATTATATATTCTCTCTCTCTCTCTCTCTCTCTCTCTCTCTCTCTCTCTCTCAGACTATAGACTTGTAAATGTATCAAAACGAGGAATTGATAATGATGGGACAAATGATGGGAAGGTGGGTACTTTAGCTCCCCTTCATCTCTCCTATCCATCTCCCTCCCTCTATACATCAACTTCCTTCCTCCTATTCACCTCTGTCCCTCCAACTACAGGGTATATCCTCTTCTCCACCTTTTATCCACCTCTCCACATGATCCACTAAATTACATTAACATCGAATTATTCCACATTCCTCCATCCACTTCTCTCAGCTGGATGGGGGATAGGCGGATTGGTGCTTAGCTTAACCACGTCTAAGCCTAGGAAACCGGGGTATATCCTAGCAAACTTGGGCCTGTCTTAGCAACCCGGGGTCTATCCTAGCAGCCGGGGTCTATCCTAGCAACAAAAGTACTGGGGTCTAACCTAGCAACAAAGAACACACCCTCAGTCTAGGTTAGGTTAGGTTAGGTTAGGCTAGGCTAGGTTAGGTGCAATTTAATATTGTGATTTTATTCTAAAATAAAACCAAACACTTGTCACCTGTAAATGTTTTTATCTTCCAATATTCATCATCTAGTTTGGTGTTATTCCATTGTTTAGTTTTCTTGTTTCCTCGTGTAGTAATATTGTTGTACAGTAAGAGGAGTACCTGTGTGGTCCTTCAGGTACGGGTTAAGACATGGCCTTGTGGGGGGAGGGGGTACGAGTAGGGATGTTGGAGTGTGTTGGGGAGGTGTGGGCGTGACAGTGCCAGCTGGGTGGTGGTAGACACGGGCGTGGCAGTGCCAGCTGGTGGTGGTAGACACGGGCGTGACAGTGCCAGCTGGGTGGTGGTAGACACGGGCGTGACAGTGCCAGCTGGGTGGTGGTAGACACGGGCGTGACAGTGCCAGCTGGGTGGTGGTAGGCCTGAGCGTGACATGTGCAGCTGGGTGGTGGTAGACACGGGCGTGACAGTGCCAGCTGGGTGGTGGGTAGACACGGGCGTGACAGTGTCAGCTGGGTGGTGGTAGACACGGGCGTGACAGTGCTGCAGCTGGGTGGTGGTAGACACGGGCGTGACAGTGCCAGCGCTGGTGGTGGTAGACACGGGCGTGACAGTGTCAGCTGGGTGGTAGACGGGCGACAGTGCCAGCTGGTGTGGTAGACACGGGCGTGACAGCCAGCTGGGTGGTGGTAGACACGGGCGTGACAGTGCCAGCTGGGTGGTGGTAGACACGGGCGTGACAGTGCCAGCTGGGTGGTGGTAGACACGGGCGTGACAGTGTCAGCTGTGGTGGTAGACACGGCGTGACAGTGCCAGCTGGGTGGTGGTAGACACGGGCGTGACAGTCAGCTGGGTGGTGGTAGACACGGCGTGACAGTGCCAGCTGGTGGTGGTAGACACGGGCGTGACAGTGCCAGCTGGGTGGGGTGGTAGACACGGGCGTGACAGTGTCAGCTGGGTGGTGGTAGACACGGGCGCAGTGCAGCTGGGTGGTGGTAGACACGGGCGTGACAGTGCCAGCTGGGTGGTGGTAGACACGGGCGTGACAGTGCCAGCTGGGTGGTGGTAGACACGGGCGTGACAGTGTCAGCTGGGTGGTGGTAGACACGGGCGTGACAGTGCCAGCTGGGTGGTGGTAGACACGGGCGCAGTGCCAGCTGGGTGGTGGTAGACACGGGCGTGACAGTGCCAGCTGGGTGGTGGTAGACACGCGTGACAGCAGCTGGGTGGTGGTAGACACGGGCGTGACAGTGCCAGCTGGGTGGTGGTAGACACGGGCGTGACAGTGCCAGCTGGGTGGTGGTAGACACGGGCGTGACAGTGCCAGCTGGGTGGTGGTGCAGAAATGGGCAGTGCCAGCTGGGTGGTGGTAGACACGGGCGTGACAGTCCAGCTGGGTGGTGGTAGACACGGGCGTGACAGTGCCAGCTGGGTGGTGGTAGACACGGGCGTGACAGCCAGCTGGGTGGTGGTAGACACGGGCGTGACAGGTCAGCTGGGTGGTGGTAGACACGGGCGTGACAGTGCCAGCTGGGTGGTGGTAGACACGGGCGTGACAGTGCCAGCTGGGTGGTGGTAGACACGGGCGTGACAGTGCCAGCTGGGTGGTGGTAGACACGGGCGTGACAGTGTCAGCTGGGTGGTGGTAGACACGGGCGTGACAGTGCCAGCTGGGTGGTGGTAGACACGGGCGTGACAGTGCCAGCTGGGTGGTGGTAGACACGGGCGTGACAGTGCCAGCTGGGTGGTGGTAGACACGGGCGTGACAGTGCCAGCTGGGTGGTGGTAGACACGGGCGTGACAGTGCCAGCTGGTGGTGGTAGACACGGGCGTGACAGTGCCAGCTGGGTGGTGGTAGACACGGGCGTGACAGCCAGCTGGTGGTGGTGGTAGACACGGCGTGACAGTGCCAGCTGGGTGGTGGTAGACACGGGCGTGACAGGTCAGCTGTGGTGGTAGACACGGGCGTGACAGTGCCAGATAGGTGGTGGTAGACACGGGCGTGACAGTGCCAGCTGGGTGGTGGTAGACACGGGCGTGACAGTGCCAGCTGGGTGGTGGTAGACACGGGCGTGACAGTGCCAGCTGGGTGGTGGTTATCTAGAGTGCCACCGTGGCCACGTAGTGCTATGAACCTCTGTGTTTGTAATTACAGAGAGTAACGGCGCTTAGTCACTTTTACTGAGGGCCACAGTAGTGTTTGGGTGGTGGTGGTAGTGGTGGTGATGGTGGTAATGGTAGTGGTGTGGTGATAGTGGGAGTGGTGGTAATGATAGTGGTGATAGTGGCAGTGGTGGTAATGATAGTGGTAGTAGTGGTAATGATAGTGGTAATGATAGTGGTGATAGTGGTGGTGGTAGTGGTGGTAATGATAGTGGCAGTGATGGTAATGATAGTGGTGATAGTGGTAGTGGTAGTGGTGTGTAGTGGTGGTGATAGTGGTAGTGGTGGTGGTAGTGGTAGTGGTGGTAATGATAGTAATGATAGTGGTAGTAGTGGTGGTAGTGGTGGTAATGATATTGGTGATAGTGGTAATGATAGTAATGATAGTGGTAGTAGTGGTGGTAGTGGTGGTAATGATATTGGTGATAGTGGTAATGATAGTAATGATAGTGTAGTGGTGGTAATGAGGGTGATAGTGGTAGTGGTGGTGGTAGTGGTAGGGTGGTAATAGTGTAGTGGTGGTGGTAGGTAGTGGTGGTAATGATAGCAACGATAGTGGTAGTAGTTGTAGTGGTGGTAATGATATTGGTGATAGTGGTAATGATAGTAATGATAGTGGTGGTAAGACAGTGGTGATAGTGGCAGGTGGGTAGTGGTATGGTGGTAATGGTAGTGGTGGTGGTAGTGGTAGTGGTGGTAATGATAGTAATGATAGTGGTAGTAGTGGTGGTAGTGGTGGTAATGATATTGGTGATAGTGGTAATGATAGTAATGATAGTGGAGGTAATGACAGTGGTGATAGTGGTAGTGGTAGTGGTGGTGGTAGTGGTAGTGGTGGTAATATGGTAGTGGTGGTGGTAGTGGCATGGTGGTAATGATAGTGGTAGTAGTGGTGGTAGTGGTGGTAATGGTAGTAATGAATAGTAGTAGTGGTGGAGGTAGTGATGGAGACGACTCCGGTGTAGGTGGGTGTAAGGGCGTATCAGCACCAGCCAGTTTAACTACGTATTGTTGTTCACTTGTGTTCTAGAGTTGATTTATTTTAACTTCTGGAATAGTTGTTATAAGTGTAGGAAGACTTTGACTATATAACAAAGTCAAGACTCTGTCGATACCACGCTGTGTGTGTGTGTGTGTGTGTGTGTGTGTGTGTGTGTGTGTGTGTGTGTGTGTGTGTGTGTGGCAACCTGCAGGATACATCAGGAAGGTGCGGCGGCTCATTGCCTCCTTCCTCCGCCGCCGCCGGTAATAATGAAGGCGGCGGCCCACGGCAATCGTAACACAGCAGGAACAGAGCCGTTGTGGTGCTGTTGCTGTTCGCCACCACCCACAAGCCTCACCCTGACAGGAAGGGGGGATAACCTACCAGTGAGTTGTGAGTTAAGTCAGGAGCTTATTAGTGGTGTGTGGCGTGTGGCAGTGGGGAGGGGGATGGATGGGCGGGAGGGAGTAGGTTGGTGGGGGTGGGAAGGATGTGGGTTAATGGGAGCGGAATGGGGAGGGCTCATGGGAGGGAAGGGGAGGGGTCATGGAGCGGGGAGGGGCTCATGGGAGCGGAATGGGGAGGGCTCATGGGAGCGGAAGGGGGAGGGCTCATGGGAGCGGAAAGGGGAGTGGGCTCATGGGAGGGAAGGGGAGGGCTAATGGGAGCGGGTAAGGAGCGGAATGGGGAGGGGCCAAGGGAGGGAATGGGGAGGGCTCATGGGCAAGAAGGGGAGGGCTAATGGGAGCGGGAAGCGGGAGGGCTAATGGGAGCGGAATGGGGATTGAACTCATGGGAGCGGAAGGGGAGTGGCCTATGGAGCGGGAAGGAGGGCTCATGGGAGCTGGAAGGGGAGGGCTCATGGAGCGGAATGGGGGGAGGACTCATGGGAGCGGAATGGGAGTGGGTTAATGGGAGCGGAAGGGGAGGGTCTATGGGAGGGCTCATGGGAGCGGGAATGGGGAGTGGGCTCATGGGAGCAAGAAGGAGGGGCTAATGGGAGCGGAAGCGGGAGGGCTAATGAGAGCGGAATGGGGAGGGCTCATGGGAGCGGGAAGGAGGAGTGGCTCATGGAGGCTCATGGGAACTGGAAGGGTGAGTGGGCTCATGGGGAGCGGAATGGGGAGGGACCCATGGGAGCGGAATGGGAGTGTTAATAGGAGCGGGAAGGGGAGGGCTCATGGGAGGGGGGAAGGGGAGGGCTCATGGGAGCGGGAAGGGGAAATGGGTTGGTTAGAGGAGGAGAGGGAAGTTGTCCCTTAATGACCGTTGTGGTGGCACTGATGATGCCCGCCACCAGTGCCAGGCAGTACTGTGGGTCCAGCTACACCCCGTGTTGTCTTCCTCCTACTGTGGGTTTATAATGCTGGTGACTGACTGTGTGGGGGAGACCACCACACAGTGTAGAGGAGGCCACCACCACACAGTGTAGAGGAGGCCACCACCACACAGTGTAGAGGAGGCCACCACCACACAGTGTAGAGGAGGACCACCACACAGTGTAGAGGAGGCCACCACCACACAGTGTAGAGGAGGCCACCACCACACAGTGTAGAAGAGGCCACCACCACACAGTGTAGAGAGGAGGCCACCACCACACAGTGTAGAGGAGGCCACCACCACACAGTGTAGAGGAGGCCACCACCACACAGTGTAGAGGAGGCCACCACCACACAGTGTAGAGGAGGCACCACCACACAGTGTTGAGAGCCACCACCACACAGTGTAGAGGAGGCCACCACACACAGTGTAGAGGGGAGGCCACCACCACACAGTGTAGAGGAGGCCACCACCACACAGTGTAGAGGAGGCCACCACACACAGTGTAGAGGAGGCCACCACCACACAGTGTAGAGGAGGCCACCACCACACAGTGTAGAGGAGGCCACCACCACACAGTGTAGAGGAGGCCACCACACAGTGCAGAGGAGGCCACCACCACACAGTGTAGATGAGGCCACCACCACACAGTGTAGTGAGGCCACCACCACACAGTGTAGAGGAGGCCACCACCACACAGTGTAGAAGAGGCCACCACCACACAGTGTAGATGGGAGCCACCACCACACAGTGAGGAGGCCACCACCACACAGTGTAGAGGAGGCCACCACCACACACAGTGTAGAAGAGGCCACCACCACACAGTGTAGAAGAGGCCACCACCACACAGTGTAGATGATGCCACCACCTCCACACAGTGTAGAGAGGCCATCACCACCACACAGTGTAGAGGAGCCACCACCACACAGTGTAGAGGAGGCCACCACCACCACACACAGTGTAGAGAGGCCACCACCACCACAGTGTAGAGGAGGCCACCACACACAGTGTAGAGGAGGCCACCACCCACCACACACAGTGTAGAGGAGGCCACCACCACACACAGGTGTAGAGGGAGGCCACCACCACACAGTGTAGAGGAGGCCACCACCACCACACAGTGTAGAGGCCACCACCACCACACAGTGTAGAGGCCACCACCACCACACAGTATAGAGGCCACCACCACACAGTGTAGAGGAGGCCACCACCACCACACACAGTGTAGAGGAGGCCACCACCACCACACAGTGTAGAGGAGGCCACCACCACCACATAGTGTAGAGGAGGCCACCACCACCACACAGTGTAAAGGAGGCCACCACCACCACACAGTGTAGAGGAGGCCACCACCACACAGTATAGAGGAGGCCACCACCACCACACAGTGTAGAGGAGGGCCACCACCACAGTGTAGAGGAGGCCACCCACCACACAGTGGTAGAAGAGGTGTCCACCACCACACGGTGTAGAGGTGTCCACCACCACCACACAGTGTGTAGAAGAGGTGACCACCACCACAATTTGTACAGGAGACCACCACCACTACACAGTGTAGAGAAGGCCACCACCACACAGTATGTAGTGGAGGCTACCAGCACACAGTGTGTAGAGGAGGTGACCTACACCACCGCACACAGTGTGTAGAGGAGGTGACCAACACACACAGTGTGTGACCAGACCACCACTACACAGTGTGTACAGGAGGAGACCACCACTGCACAGGGTGTAGAGGTGACCACCACAACACAGTGTAGAGGAGGCCACCACCACACAGTGTGTAGAGGAGGTGACCACCACCACACACATTGTGTAGAGGAGGCCACCACCACACAGTGTAGGAGGTGACCACCACCACACAGTGTGTAGCGGTGACCACCACCACACAGTGTAGAGGGAGGCCACCACCACACAGTGTGTAGAGGAGGTGACCACCACCACACAGTGTGTAGAGGTGACCACCACCACCACACAGTGTGTAGAGGAAGTCACTACCACCACACAGTGAGGAGGCCACCACCACACAGTGTGTAGAGGAGGTGACCACCACCACCACAGTGTATAAAGGAGGTGACCACCACCCCACAGTGTAGAAGAGGTGACCACCACCACACAGTGTGTAGAGAAGGTGACCACCACCACACAGTGTATAAAGGAGGTGACCACCACCACACAGTGTTTAGAGAAGATGACCACCACCACACAGTGTATAAAGGAGGTGACCACCACCCCTTAGTGTGTAGAAGAGTGATCCACTACCCCACAGTGTGTAGAGGAGGTGACCACCACCACAGTGTATAAAGGAGGTGACCACCACCACCACAGTGTATAAAGGAGGTGACCACCACCCCACAGTGTGTAGAGGAGCTAAACATTTCACCCCACGGCCTCATTCACTGCAGCTCCTGGCCTTACAGTACTTATCATAGGTCAGAGTTATGGTGGGTATACCCCCCCCCACCTTCACCCTTCGTGTGTGGGTACATCTCCCCTCTCACCCATCGTGTTTGGGTACATCTTCCCTCTCACTACTCGTGTGTGGGTACATCTTCCCTCTCACCCCTCGTGTTTGGGTACATCTTCCCTCTCACCCCTCGTGTGTGGGTACATCTCCCCTCTCACCCAACGTGTTTGGGTACATCTTCCCTCTCACTACTCGTGTGTGGGTACATCTTCCCTCTCACCCCTCGTGTGTGGGTACATCTCCCTCACCCATCGTGTTTGGGTACATCTTCCCTCTCACCCCTCGTGTTTGGGCACATCTGCCCTCACCCCTCGTGTGTGGGTACATCTCCCCTCTCACCGTGTGTGTGGGTACATCTTCCCCTCACCCTCGTGTTTGCACATCTCCCCTCCTCACCCCTCGTGTGTGGGTACATCTTCCCTCTCACCCCTCGTGTTTGGGTACATCTTCCCTCTCACCCCTCGTGTGTGGGTACATCTTCCCTCTCACCCCTCGTGTGTGGGTACTTCTTCCCTCTCACCCCTCGTGTGTGGGTACATCTTCCCTCTCACCCCTTCGTGTGTGGGTACATCTCCCCTCAGATCCGTTTGTGTGGGTACATCTCCTCTCAGACCCCTTTGTGTGGGTACATCTCCCCTCAGACTTTTTCGTGTGTGGGTACATCTCCCCTCAGACCCCTTTGTGTGGGTATCTGTGGACTTAGGAGTGTATTACTTGAAGCCGTCACTTACCTGCTCTACATTGAGGGTAATTTACATTCACTGGCCTCACCTGTGAACGAGTCACTGTGACCCGCTGTCTGCATCACCTCTACTAGATTCCACCTGGTGTTTATTGTTTACATGGTGTTTATTGTTTACCTGGTGTTTGTGTAGTGTTTACCTGGTATATGTGTAGTTTTTACCTGGTGTTTATTGTTTACCGGGTGTTTATTGTTTACCTGGTGTTTATTGTTTACTTGGTATTTGTGTAGTGTTTACCTGGTGTTTATTGTTTACCTGGTGTTAATTATTTACATGTTGTTTATTGTTTATTGGTGTTTGTGTAGTGTTTACTTGGTGTTTATTGTTTACCTGTCGTTTGTGTAGTGTTTACCTGGTGTTTATGTAGTGTTTACGGTGCGAATATTTCCTTGTAATTTACCGTATTATATCTTCCTGTACAGCCATGAACAAAAGTTTCTGTACCCCTGTTACCAAACCCAAATGATGGTAAGGGTGGCGGGGTGTGGAGGGGGTGAGTGGGAGGGTGTGGTGGGGGTGTAGGAGGAGAATGGGAGGGAAGGTTAGAGTGAAGGAAGGTGTGTGGGAGAATTGGGTGGGGTGAAGGAGGGGCATGAAAGGGTAGGCTAGGGTAAAGAAGGGGTGATAGGGAGGGTTGGGGTGAGAGAGGGGGGGTGAGTGGGGAGGGTTGGGGTGAGAGAGAACGGAGGACGTGGTATTAGAATGGGGAAGAAGGTTGAGACGGATAAGAGGGGAGTTTGTGTCGGCGCAGAAAGGGTTAGGGAGATAAAAGGGTAAGAGTATGGAGAGTTTAGGAGTGTTGGGAAGGGTGGGAGGAGGGGAGGATAGAGAGTTTAGGGAGGGGTAAGGCTTCGTGTCCTTCCCTTGACATTAATGAGACGATGGGGAGCAGGAGAGGACCTCGCTCTATCTGCCTCCAGGTGAGGAAGCCATACCGTGGGGAGGGGAGAATGGAAGTGAGGGTAAAAGGAAGTGAGAGGGGAGGGGGAGAATGGAAAAGAAGGTAAGGGAGTATTGGGAAGAATAGGGGATAGGGAGAGCAGAAGAGGATAAGGGAGAGAATGAGTGAGGGAGAGGGTAATGGAAGGAAAAGAGTGGAAGAACGGTTGATGTAAAGGGCAAAGTAAGGGAAAGGGTAGAGAGGAGAGACAAGGGAGAGGGTATTAAGGGAGTAGAGAAGACTGTAATAAAGAGAGAGAGAGAGAGATGTTGACTGTAAAGGAAGTAAGTTGTTAGAGGTTGATGAATGGAAAGGGTTGACGGAAACACGAAGGAACGACACACATAAAAGGGAAGGGAGAAGAGATGAAGGCGAGAGGTAGGGAGGAGAGAAGGAGGCGGTGGTCACAAGTGATGGATGGAGGAAAGGAGGAAGGTAGGGGAGAAAGTTAAAGACGGGAGGAGGGAAGAGAAAGGGTAAGAATGGTTTAGGCGAGAAGGATGGATGAAGGGGAAGAGAAAGAGGAACAGGCGGACTGAGAGAAGGAATTACGAGGGACAGATGAAAGAGGGGAAGGATTGAGGAAAGGGAAGAGGTTACAAGGAGGGAGGAAAGGGGAGTGAGGGAGGGAGAAAAGAGATAGGGAGGGATAGAACCAATATCGTGTTAGCGTATAAAACTTACATCAATAAATCACGCCGTAACTTGACTCAGGCGTGACGTCATCAGAGATCCACACCTTAATACCATGAACTCTGATCTAGACGAACTGAGAGATGCCGAAAGACCTGGCAGTTGTAGCATTAGTAAATAAAAAAAAATTGTGACGAGAGGTACCGGTATGGCCTGCATAAGGACAGAACCAGACAATGTGATGTAGTTGTGGCCAGAATTAGGCTAGGATACAGACACATCTGGCAAGTTAGTAACGCTGTACCCATACCGGAACACTCGGCATGTAAACTTTGTGATAAACCTTTAAAGCATACACTTGAACACTATATTATTGAATGTGACACTGTCAAGGACTTCAGGCCACCTGGCTTATTGTATCATGAACTTTGTAATTACTACGTTGAATCAGGAGTGATTGAGGACATTCTTGCTGTCTATCCTAAATTCGCTAGTCCACACTGATCAGTCCTAAAGTAAAACACTAATGAGAACTATTGTCGCCTTCCGTGATCAGTGACTGTCAGCACCAGATTCAACTACTCTGATAAGGCACAGCTTAACCTTAATCTTGTCAATGAAATTATTAAACTAAATTTCTTATTAGAGTCAGAGTAATTAAAGGAACTGGTCACGTTGTTTCAGTATTGTTAAGAATAAAAAAAAATCCTGACAGCTTTTTCAGGCGTAATTACTGTTTAATAATAATAAATAAATTAAAGAGAATGAAACTGTGTTGACCTCGTACCTGCCCCCTCTGGCCGTCGAGGCGTCACTGACCTTCACAGTCTGTGTTGACATTGATATAAAGTTTATATTCTCACTCATGGAGTCGCCAGAGGTCTCATTTTGCAAAGCTTTTATTTTATAGAAAGTATTATTATTTAGTGACAAAGATTTATAAATACTATTAATCTTTAGTCTTAGGTCAGGGCTTACATCTCAGACTCTAGTGACGTCACAGCCCTGTTGCTGAAGTTGAAAAGTTTCCTGACAATTAAAAAAAAAAGTAACTACGCGGCCTACGACGATGTGTTCTTAATACTAGAGTTGTAACTTGTAGGTGACACTTAAGGGACATTTAAGTATCTACTGGAGTTGTTCCTTAAGGTGACCGGTGAGTCATTATCGAGATGTTACCAGTTAGTTGTGATGGTGACTGCTGCCCCTTTCTCTCTATTTGTCTCCCTTCTCCCTCACCTGTTTCTCCCGAAGTCTCCTCTTCCCCTCCTCACCCAATTCTCCTTCCTTCCCCCTGATTCTCCTCTTTTTCTTTCCGCAATTCACCTCTTCATTCCCCTGATTCTCCTTCTTCTCCTCCCCCAATTCACCTTCTCCTCTACTCCCCGATTCTCATTCTTCTCCTCTCTCAATTCTTCTCTTCTTCTTCCCCTCCTCCCCCTGCCACCACTCTCAGCACCGAGGACCCGCTGTGTTGTACCTGGATCAGCTGGCCGTGTTTACCTCTGGCCTGGGTCGTGACAGCCACACCGCCATTTACTCCGTGTACTAATATTTGAGTCAGCGCCTTAATGTATTCGGGGATCGTGTCGCGCGCCATTACCATCTGAAAGGGATTATGGCGCGGTGGAACGTACAAACACGGTAGGTGGGAGAGGGAAGGAGGGAGAGGGAGTGATAAAGGGATTTTTGGTATAATCGGGTACATTTGGCGTTGGGATTTTGGCGGCTTTGTGTGATAAAGGAGTCTTGGTTCATTGAGAGGCGATTTGGCGATTTGGTATGTTAACAGATTCTTGGGGTCATTTGGCGACGTTTGGTGTGGGGGGATTTGGCGATTTTGTGTGATGTTGGATTTTTGGTTTGTGTAGATGGGATTCTGGTGGAATTTTGATGATATGTGGCGGGGATTTGGCGATATTCTATGATGAGGGAGTTTTTATTTTGGTTATAATCGTAGAAATTTTGGGTGAGATTTGACGATTCTTGCTTTAACTAGATCAAAGACGAAGACACTGCCTACAGTAGAGTCTTGGTGTAATGTCGGGGCCATCTTAAGTGAATCAGGTATGACTAGATGCGGTCAATCTACCTACAATTAAGAAAGATTTTGATTTGACGAACCTTTGAGAATCTATCTTCATATCATAGCGTAAGTGAGGCAGTAACATACGATTTTATGTATCTTGTTAAGGGAAGTTTTTACATACAAATCATTGAGAATCTTTATATATATATCTTAAATGAGTTAGATACGGTTTCACGTTTCTGGTTAAGGAAAAATTTTAATATTACGAACCTTTGAGTTAGAGTTTCACATTTCTGGTTTATGAAAATTTTAATCTAAGAATCTTAAGACTTCTCAGCCAGTTAGATGCAGTGTTACACCTCTAGCTACAACACGGGGACGATGCATACCTTACGAGGCTTAACAGGTGACGGAGGGAAGATGGGGAGCAACCTTTGGCCTGACTTTAGTTCCTCCCACCTACAAACAGCAATGATGTTCGTTTGTAATTTACAATAGTTGCAACTGCGGGAATGGATTCGAACGAGTGAACATGTTTATGGTAGTTAAGAAGCAGAATTAGCGCTAAATTAGTGAACTTGTGAAAAAGGCGTTAAATCAGCGAACATCAGAAGGAATGTGCCAAATTAGCCAAATAAGAATATGTAAAATTAGCGAACGAATGTGGGGATATAGTCTCTATAGTCCACACACACACACACACACACACACACACACACACACACACACACACACACTGGCCTCCCATGTTAAAGACGTAAGTTAAATCAACACGCTCACTCGCCTTCTCGCCCTCCCTCTCGCCTGACCTCTCGCCTGACCTCTGCACATTTTCTAGCCCGCCCTCTCGCCCGCCCTTTCGTTCGCCCTATCGCCATCTTGTTCACCATCTCGCTCGCCTTTTCTCCCGCTTTATAGGTCGCCCTCTTGCCCGCCTTCTTGCCCATCCTCTTGCTCGCTCTCATATTGCCTTTTGCTCGCCCTGAACTCTCTCCCTTTGCTCTAGCCATCATACTCACCCTCTCGCTCGCCCTCAAACTCGCCATTCGCTCGGCCTCTCGCTCGTCTTGAAACTCTCCCTTTGCTGTCGCCATGAAACTCGCCCTCTAGCTCGGCCTCAAACTCGCCCTCTAGCTCGGCCTCAAACTCGCCCTCTAGCTCTCCCACTCGTTTGCCCCCGAAACTCGTCATCAAATTCGCCCTCTGCTCGCCCTCTCGCTCGCCCTCGTATGGAAAAGAATATGGAAATCTGGACTCTGGCGATAAATTCTCCCTGAGTTTCAATTTTTTCCACATTTTACAATCGTTATGAGTTTTTCATTGTTGGAACGATGGAAAGAGAGGTGAGGGGAGAGGGTGTGAGAGGGGAGAGAGTGAGAGGGGGAGAGGCTGATGATGGTGATTGGTTGGTGAAAACAACAGCGGGCTTTTTTTACCACTTGTCTCTCTCTCTCTCTCGCTAAAATCTTTCATAGTTGCCAGATGATAAATTATGATAACAGAGGACACAACATAACATAGCAAACCTAACCTATCCAAAACGACAAAATAACCTAACCTAACCATGGTATATCCCTTCACACACACACACACACACACACACACACACACACACACACACACACACAGTCAGATCATCGTTGCCAATTACCGGAGGAGAGTCGACCCCTGGTACCCCGACTGGTAGATCAAGTCCCCATTCCTGGAACATCAAAGGAGGGCCATTTTTGGCAGACCCGGGCTAACCAGAATATGAAATGGCCATTAGTGGGGGCCAACGAGGGACTGGTGTGGTAATGTTTGTCTCTTGTCCAGCCTCAGAGGGCCTGGAGGCTGCTGGCAACCGATATTATCTGTGTGGTGATGTGGTGGTTAGTTGTGTGGTGGGGTGGTAGTTTGGTAGGATTGTGGTTGTGTGGTATGGTGGTAGTTTGGTGGGATTGTGGTTGTGTGGTGGTTTTCGTTGGCGATATTGGTTGGTTGTTTAGTGGGGGTGGTGGTGTGGTGGGGGTGGTGGTGTGGTGGGGCTGTTGGTGTGGTGGTGAGTGACGTTTGTACGATGTTGATGGCATTGTGGTATAATGGTGGTGCTTTGTGTTGGTGTAAGTAATCACTCTTACCTGTTCGGCGGTATCATGGTGGTGTGGTGATAGAAGGTGGTGTGGTGGTGGTTATGAGGTGTTGGGCTGTAGTGGTGGTTACGTGGTGATAGGGCTGTGGTGTTAGGTTGTGGTGGTGTTGTTCGCTTGAAGTAAGGTTGTAACATTGGTTTGGTGAGATGGTGTTGTGGTAGTTTTTTTTTGTAGAGAAAGGAGGGGTGAAAGAAGATCAGAGGTGGGGGAAGGAAGTTATAGTTCGGAAATTGAAGAAATTCAGGAGGAGGTAAGAGAGGGCGGGCTGACCGCCTAGCTCAGCTAATAGTGTGTTTGGGTTGTGTCATGGGTTAGATATTGTCTGTCGGTTCAGGCACTAGACATCCTACCCTGTCCTATATACGGGTGTTTTAAGGGCCTTATTTCATATTCCGCCGACCCTACTGGCGGATGCTGGTCTAGGGAGGTTGTCTATTGCCTGACCGTATAGATCGGGGGTGGTAATGGATCTTTTGAGATTTGGTAACTTTTTGGGAACCATGTATGGTTGTTGTCGTTATCTGGTGGGAGTCTTTGAAGGAGTTCTTGCTCTGATCGTTCTATCTTTTGCCAGACTCTGCTGGCCAGGGTGTGCAGCTGCTGGTTGATGGGTTTTATTCTCAGGTCTCTATGTATCTCGGCTGTGGTTCTGGTGAAGGGATATCTTTCACCTGTGACGGATCTTAGGGCTTCATTTTGGACCACCTGTAATTTTAATATTTGAGTGGTGCTCATAGTATGAAGAGGTATTGCTGGGTAAGTTAATATCGGTATGATAAATGATGTCACCAGGAGGAGTTTTATTTTCTCAGGAAGCTCTTTAAAGCGGTATAGTTTTCTCAGCTATCTTCTTGCCTTTTCCTTCCTGGTGTGGACATGATGGGAGTAACCTGTCGTGGATATATGCAGGCCCAGAAGGGTGCCTCTGCTTTTGGTGTGTGTGTGTGTGTGTGTATGGGGCAGGTGGCGAGGCAGGGCGGGGATAGAGTCAGCAGATGGAGGGGTGGGGGAGAGGCGGGGTAGAGCAGGTACAGGAGGCACCTGGGCGGGGCGGGGCGGAGCGGGGTGAGTCTTGGAAAAACATGCAATTAACAATAATATCACTTTACCAAAGAGCTGGGCGTGACGGGGCGGGGCGAGTGTAGCATATGTCGCGGCGCTACAGGGCGGGGCGGGGGTAGGTGTGGCGGGGTGCTTTGTAGTGGACGGAGCGAGACAAGTGTAGCAGGTTTAATAGTTGGCGGGGCGGTGTAGGTGCAGCAGGTGGTGGGACAAGTGTAGTAGGTGGCAGAGCAGGTGTTGGGGGCAGGTGTAAGACTTGTCGGGGCGGGGCGGGGCAGGTGGCAGGGCAGGTGGCAGGGCGTGGGAAGTGTTTCATTAAAGTGAGTATCCTTTTACCACTTAGCGAGGCGAGGAACCCACCTGATTGCTTCACTTGTCTCTCTTCCTTCCGTCTCTTGTCATCACTTTCCCTCATTATTACACTCTCCTCTTTCTCGCTCCACATTATTTCTCTCCCTTTTTCTCTTCCCGTTTCCTCCTCCCATTTTCTCCCCTCTCTCTCTCTCTCTCTCTCTCTCTCTCTCTCTCTCTCTCTCTCAACAATGGCACCATTCCCAACTCACCCGTAGTCATTAAAATAACATTACCAAATTCACCCTTCACTCAGAGGTCGCTCCCATAGGGTTCCTGAAACTACCATTTATTTTTACTACCATGAGTCACTACCATTTCTACTTAAGCCCACTACCATATTACCATTTCTCACCATGGCTCACTACCATACTACATCGTCATAACCTACTACCATGTATATCATCATAGCTCACTACCATATGTTCCAATCTGATCCAATACCTCACTACCATGTGTAATCGTGACTCACTACCATACTACCATATATATCAACCATGGCTTGATACCATTAATTAATCCCTAAATGATAAGGTGGAAGCAGGAGAAGGGAGCCAAGACGTGACAATATTGCTCTCTCTATGTCCGTCCGTGTGCGTCGAATTTCGTGTCCACGTGAGAACTTGCCCGAGACTCAGTGGATTCTTTTCAAATTTGGTGACCAAGTGTGTGGTGAGACTCTTGTGCTTGGTATTGTCGGCGGTGTTGGTAGCTGGTGTAGTGTCCTGTGGTGAGGGAGGGTGACGGTGGGCCAATTTAGTGTTCGTACTGAAATTTCGTGTTTTGTTGTGTTTTGTTAGTGAATTACAGTATGTAGGATTTGTTGTTCTAGTAGTAGTAGTAGTAGTAGTAGTAACAGTAATAGAAGTAGCTTTAGTAAGTAGTGATAGTAATAATTGTAGTAATAATAGTAATATTTGTAGTACATAAGAACATACGAATGGAGGAAACTGCAGCGGGCCATTAGCCTATACTGGGCAGTCCCGTTTACACCCAACCCCTATCACTCATATATCCATCCATCCTATATTTGAAGCTATCCACCGTGTTCGAGTTAATGATGATGTTTGGTAACTTGTTCCACTCGTCCACTACTCTACTTCCAAACCAATGTTTACTTATTTGGCGCCTAAATCTAAATTTGTCTAATTTAAAACAATTGCTACGAGTTCTCTCCCGGTTGGATAGTTTGAGTACCTTTGTTATGTCCCCTTTGTTTAGCCCTGACTTCCATTTATACACCTCTATCATATCGCCCCTCACTCTACGTCTCTCGAGGGAGTGCAGATTAAGATGCTTTAACCTGTCTCTGTACTCAAGGTTCCTAATGCAGTAGCAGTAGTAGGCTAATAGTTCTAACAGTGTTAAAATAGTAGCAGTGGTATAATAGCCGTAAAGTAGCAGTAGTTTTAATAGTAGTAGGTAGTAATTTTAAATCATTGTCTTATAGTAATAGTCGAACTTATAGCAAATAATTAGGGCCAAAAGTCATGGAGTCTTGACAGTATCACCTGAAGCCGCTAGTTAGTTACCTGGCTCGAGGCATTTCTGGGTGTAGCTCGGAAATAATTGTTTTTTAATATATTTTTTTTAATGTTTATTTGTTAATTCCTTGACGTTTGTGTATTTCTCTGTCGTCTTGGGCTCTGTTCCTTCTCATAACTTTTTTACATCTGTGTCTGACTGTGTGTGTTGTGTGTGTGTGTCACTAATTATTCACACTATCGCTACATGCTTACTACACTCTTGTCCTCCCTCCCCTTCCCCCTTCTCTCCCCTCCCTCTTTCCCTTCCCCTTTCCCCCTCCATCCCCCCCCATCCTTTCTTTCCCTTGTCACCTCATAGTCTCTTTGATGGGCGGCTGTATTATGGGTGATGATGGGGGGGAGGGGGGGACAGCTTGCTTTCCTTCCACTCTTTCCTCCCCCTTCCACCTCCCCTTTCCTCCCCCTTCCACCCCCTTTCCTCCCCTTCCACCCCTTCCATCTCTTCGATATTCCTTTGTCTTCTTTAACTCTTTTTCCTCCTTTTCTCCCATCTCTTCTTTTCAACACTCTCTTCACTCCTTCCTTCTTTCTTTACTTACTTTCTTCCTGCCTTCCTTCCCTTCCTCTTCCTTCCCTCGAATCTTCTTTTCATGTATATCTTTCTTTTATTCTTCCCATCCCATTTCTTCTATTTTCTCTGTCGTCTTCTTTCGTCATCTTCCTCTTCCTGTTTCTTTTCTCTTCTCATTATCATCTCCTTGCTTTTCCATCTCATCCCTTTATTACTTCTCTTCTTTCGCTTTCACTCCTACCTCTCCTCCTCCTCCTCTTCTCCAACTTCTCCTCTGAACGCAGCCGAAAATGAACATATTTTAATCTCACCCACTCAACCCACCCACTCACCTACTCCACCTCAATCCACTCACCCCACCCACCTACACCACCCACCCACCCACCGCCAAAAACTGAACGCAATGTTTGGTGTGAACGCAAGAGAACCCCTCCCTCCCCACCCCGTGTTTAGAGCGCGTCCAGAAGATCTTGAAAATTCAGGGTTAAAGTGTAATGTGTCGTAAAACTGAGAGCGGGAGGAATAGATTTATCACCGCCTTCTTGTGTGTGTGTGTGTGTGTGTGTGTGTGTGTGTGTGTGTGTGTGTGTGTGTGTGTGTGTGTGTGTGTGTGTGGCCAGGCCTCAACCCCGTCTAGTATGGCCCTGACACCCTGAGGCCTGGTGTTGTTGGTAGTAATGGTGGTGGTTTTGTTGGGGTGATTGTTGTGGTGTGGGGTATTGAAGACTGGTGGGAGTGGTAGGTAAGAGGAGGAGGGCAGGTAAGAGGGAAGGGCAGGTGAAAGAGGCAGGTAAGAGGAGGCAAAGAGAGGAGGCAGGTAGGAGGGATGGGGAGGGGGGGAAGGAGAGGGTCTGGGAAGAATGGATTTACAGGTGCATCGTAGGCTTTAACCTGTCCTGTGGTATTGATGGTATCCAACACCTCCCTGCAATATCCACCTCCATCACCTCCCTCACCACCTCCCTCCACCACCCCCTCCAACACCTCCTCCATCCACCTCCAACACCTCCTCCAACACCCATCTCCACACCTCCCTCCACACCCTCCACCTCCCCTCCAATACCTACCTCCCTCACCCCCCTCCCACTTGCCTCCACCATCACCCATCTCCACAACAACTACTATCTCTCTCTGTGTGTGTGTGTGTGTGTGTGTGTGTGTGTGTCGTGGTTGTTACGTACCATAAATTTACTAATTGTTTATTTGTTTATATACTTCATTTTGTTTATCTTTCTGTATTTTTCATTCTGTAGGCGAGTTGAGACTTGTTTAATGTGACGTACGGGGAGTTGTTGTTATTATTATTATTATTATTGACGTTAAGTATAAACAGTTAGTGTATATTCCAAAACTAAGTTGTATAATGCCGCTGTGTACAGTCAGGTGTGGAGACTGACCTGACCTTCTCACACACCTGACTTATGTAGTGTTGGCCACCTGCAGGATAACAAAGGTTAACACACTGATGACTTTGTGAATATCATATACCTGTATTTTTCCTAGGAATAATTTATATAATATATATATATATATATATATATATATATATATATATATATATATATATATATATATATATATATATATAAAATCACACAGAAGAAACAACGTTTTCATTGTGGATCTACATAGAAATATATATATATATATATATATATATATATATATATATATATATATATATATATATATATATATATATATATATATAATATATATATAATAATTATTATTGAAAAACTTGGCAGCCAGAAGGCTGAAAATATACAATTACATATTTGGGAATGGGTTTGAATTACAAATAATATACAAGTAACATAAGTGACACAAATAAGATATATAATAACTAGATGGGAAAACTCATACAGTTCATTTCAACATAGTGACAGTGCAGAGCAGTGTTTACTGGGTGAATACACTGGTTTATTACAAGTTATTGATAATTTTTACAATGGTTGGGACTGGGCTGTTCTTATAGCGATCAGTTCGTGCACGTATGGGCTGGATGCGGTTGTGGTGTCGAACAGCAATTCTCGGGCTCGGGATCTCAGGTGGTGGAGCCGGTGTCGAGGATGGTGTAGGCTTCTACCAAATTTGCAGGTGTGTTTTTTTGTGTGTGTGTGTGTGTGTGTGTGTTTGTGTGTGTATTTGTATATATGTATGTTTGATGGTCTTGTTTATATTTGTATCTGTAAACCATTTTTGTGTGTGTGTGTGTGTGTGTGTGTGTGTGTGTGTGTGTGTGTGTGTGTGCGGGGGGGAGGTGTACACAAGGTACATTAGTAAGCTGGGTGAGGACTGCGGTAATGTGGTGTGTGAGTCTCTCGGTGTTGCCTCCGTGTGAGAGCCTGAGAGCCTGTCCATCAAGTGGGGAGGCCGGAGAGGAGGTGTGGGGGAGGCAGGATGGAGGTGTGGGTAGGTCAGAGGTGTGGGTAGGCCAGGATGGAGTATGTAGGAACCCAGGAGGAAATTAGGAGGTGGTGTTTTGGAGGTGGGAGGATGTGGTGGAGAAGAAGTGTGGTGAAGATGGGAGGGAAGGTGGTGGGGGAGGCGGGGAGGTGGTGCGGAGGGGGGGAGGTGGTGGGGAGGGATGTCACTAGGAACTGTTGGAAGGCGAGTAGTAATGAAAGAATGGTGTTGGGGAGGCCTAGGTGGGGAGTGGGGAGGATTGTGGGGAGTGGGGAATCGTCGAAGGTGTGGGGGGAGGGGGGGAAGATGGCTGTGTTTGTGTAAAGTAGAAGGGAGTAGGGAGTAAAGGAGGTGTGAGGGGAGGAAGGTGAGGGTGTACTGGGGTGAAAAGGGGAGGGTGGGGGAGACTGGAGTGTTTGGTGCGCTGCTCGTCTCAGCACTGTATACAACAGGTCCGCCATTTTCCCCGCCCACCTCCCTTCCTCCCCCACCATCTCTACATCCCCTACAAGCAACATCAGTCCTTTAACTCCCTCCATCCCCTGCCTCCTCTCCATCCCCTGCCTCCTCCCCACCCCCTGCCTCCTCCCCATCCCCTGCCTCCTCTCCATCCCCTGCCTCCCATCCCCTGCCTCCTCCCCATCCCCTGCCTCCTCCCCACCTCCCTGCCTCCTCCCCATCCCCTGCTCCTCCCATCCCCTGCCTCCCCCACCCCCCTGCCTCCTCCCCACCCCCTGCCTCCTCCTCCCCACCCCCCCTGCCTCCCTCCCCATCCCCTGCCTCCTCCCCCATCCCCTGCTTCCTCCCCCACCCCTGCCTCCCTCCACCCCCCCTGCCCTCCTCCCCACCCCCTGCCTCCTCCCCACCCCCTGCCCTCCCCCCACCCCCCCCCCCCCTGCCTCCCTCCCCCACCCTCCCCCTGCTCCTCCCCTCCCCCATCCCTGCCTCCTCCCCACCCCCCCTGCCTCCCTCCCCCACCCCCTGCCTCCCTCCCCACCCCCCTGCCTCCTCCCCCACCCCCCCTGCCTCCTCCCCATCCCCTGCCTCCTCCCCCATCCTGCCTCCTCCACCACCTGCCTCCTCCCTACCCCTTGCCTCCTCCCACCCCCCTGCCCTCCTCCCACCCCCTGCCTCCTCCCCCAACCCCCTGCCCTCCTCCCCATCCCCTGCCTCCCTCCCCACCTCCCCTGCCTCCTCCCTCCCCATCCCCTGCCCTCCTCCCCCCCATCCCCTGCCTCCCCCCCCACCCCCCCTGCCTCCTCCCCTACCCCCTGCCTCCTCCTCCCCCCCACCCCCCCCCCTGCCTCCCTCCCCATCCCCTGCCTCCTCCCCACCCCCCTGCCTCCCTCCCCCACCCCCCTGCCTCCCTCCCCCACCCCCCCTGCCTCCTCCCTCCCCCACCCCCTGCCTCCTCCCACCCCCCTGCCTCCTCCCCACCCCCTGCCTCCCTCCCCACCCCCTGCCCCCTCCCTCCCCACCCCTGCCCTCCTCCCCACCCCCCTGCCTCCTCCCCACCCCCCCCTGCCTCCTCCCCATCCCCTGCCTCCCCATCCCCTGCCTCCCCCACCCCCCTGCCTCCCTCCCCCACCCCCTGCCTCCCTCCCCCCCCCCCCTGCCTCCCCCCACCCCCTGCCTCCCCTCCCCACCCCTGCCTCCTCCCACCCCCCCTCCTGCCCTCCCTCCCCCACCCCCTGCCTCCTCCCCACCCCCCTGCCTCCTCCCCCCACCCCCTGCCTCCTCCCCACCCCTGCCTCCCCCCACCCCCTGCCCTCCTCCCATCCCCTGCCTCCTCCCCACCCCTGCCTCCTCCCCATCCCCTGCTGCCTCCTTTGTTCTCCCCCTTCCTACCCACTTACTTCTCCCCCCAAGAGACTACTCCCACCCCATGGATAAACCCTCTCATCTTTCACCCCCCTGCGACACCTTCTCCTCCTCCTTCCTTTTCCTCCTTCCCCTTCCTCCTCCTTCCCTCCTTAAAGTCCCCATTTTTATTATCTTCCTCCTTTGCTTCCCACTTCTCTCCCCACCCCCATGGACCCCTCCCCACCTCTCCACCCCCGAAACTAAAAACCCGTTATACTCTTCTCCCTCCGTGGCTGACACCCTCCCTCCGTGGCTGACACCCTCCTCCCTGTGGCTGCACCCCTCCCTGTGACACCCCCCCCACCGTTCTCCTCCCCACCTGTGTATCTCACGGATCACTCTGCATTTTTGTCATATGTCTCCTCTCTTTATCCCCATGTGGTCCATCCCCAGACCCTGCCCTGCCCCCCCCCCTGCCCTGCCCCTGCCCTGCTTGTTCCGCCAACTTGTTACTCACTTTTCCCACATCATACTCTTCACATACTTCCCTCCTGCCCTGCCCCCTGCCCTGCCCCCGCCCTCCCTGCCCCTGCCCCGCCCCCCACCATTACTGGGTGGCAGTGTCCTTCCCTTGCTTTATGATTCCCTTGTTTCCCGCCTCCTTCATCTCACTTTCAGGTGCTGGCTCTCACTCTCTCTCTCTCTCTCTCTCTTCTCTCTCTCTCTCTCTATCTGTGACCTGATGAACTATGAAATATTCTTCCACCACATCTCTGGAGAAACAAGAAAGAGGAAGATGGAGAACAGGGACAGAGAGTGAGAGAGAGGAGGGAGGGGGGAGAAGGGAGGGAGGAAGAGAGGGGAGAGGGAGGAATTGGAGGAGAAGTGAGTGACTTAATGCAAGGTTGATGGAGGAGTGGCTGAGACACCCCCCGCTGTCGTGACGTCACGTGAGCACCTCCAACGTTTTCCTTCCTGTCTGTCACCACCCAACCTGTTGAGTGCTGTACCGTTGAGTGCTGTACCGTTGAGTGCTGTACCTGTTGAGTGCTGTACCTGTTGAGTGCTGTACCGTTGTGTTGTACCGTTGAGTGCTGTACCTGTTGAGTGCTGTACCTGTTGAATGCTGTACCGTTGAGTGCTGTACCGTTTTTTTTTAGTTTAACAAATTTATTGGCAGAGCTTGTAGTACAGTTTGCCTATTCTGAGTAATTCAGTCAGGTCTTGACACTGAGGGTCGCATTTGCCACGCAGGACAGAGGTTCATACACAAAGAAATACATCATATTCATTAACAGCTATAAATGTATAGAGTCAGATTCATATGGGTATGTCACCACTGCCATGCAGGACAGAGGTTCGTACACAAAGAGATGCATCATATTCATTGACAGTACATATACATATATATACACACACACACACATATATACATATACGTATATACATAATAATAATAATTAACGGTTTATTGAAAGAGCTATGAGGCTTGAAAATATACAGTTACATATTTGGGGAATGGGTTTCGAATTACAATATACAAGTAACATAAGTGACACAAATAAGACATATAATAACTAGATGGGGAAAGCTCAAACTACAGTTCATTTCAACATAGTGACAGTGCAAGGAGTAGTGTTTACTGGGAGTGAATACACTGGTTTATTACAAGTTATTGATAATTTTTACAATGGTTGGGACTGGGCTGTTCTTATAGCGATCAGTTCGTGCACGTATGGGCTGGATGCGGTTGTGGTGTCGAACAGCAATTCCCGGCTAGGGATCTCAGGTGGTAGTAGGAGCCGGTGTCGAGGATGGTGTAGAAACTTCTTACCAAATTTGCAGATACGTACACATATACATGTACACGTACATATGCATACACACACGCACACATACATACATATACGTCGGTCAGATTCATATGGGTAATGTCACTGTTCACTGCCATGCAGGACAGAGGTTCGTACACAAAGAATGCATCATATTCATGCTGTACCGTTGAGTGTTGTACCGTTGAGTGCTGTACCGTTGAGTGCTGTACCGTTGAGTGCTGTACCGTTGAGTGTTGTACCGTTGAGTGCTGTACCGTTGAGTGCTGTCTTCTCGTGTTATACTGTGTTAATTTATCCTTTAACAAATGTGACTGTTGAAGTAACTCTCTCTGTACACCGTCGAGCGTAAAGGTAGTAGAGATGCCTCACTGAGAGACAGGTGGATGAAATAATTAAAACCAGTGAATTAAAGTGTGGGTGGAGGACAACGAGAGTGAGAGACAACGGGAGGGTGGAGGACAACGGAGAGGGTGGAGGACAACGAGAGCGGGTGGAGGACAACGAGAGCGGGTGGAGGACAACGAGGAAAGCGGGTGGAGGACAACGAGAGCGGAGGACAACGAGAGCGGGTGGAGGACAAAGGAAGGTGGAGGACAACGAGCGGTGAGGACAACGAGAGCGGTGGAGTCTGTAGTTAGCAGCAGTATGTGAGAATTGAAGGTGAATGGTGAGGAAAGTTTGACTACAGGGAACATACATTACTGTAGGGATTAGAATGATAGAAGTGTTACTGTAGTTGTGATGGAAGGGAAGAAAGGAAGGGAAAGGGAAGGGAGAGTTGACATCTATTTAACCTGTGCTGTGTTCCTCTTGCGCCACTGTAGTAAGATAACTGTAATTGAGACTTTTACACTGTGTGGTGGTTGAGTCTTGGCCCTGTATACTGACAGCTGTTTTTAATGTACCTGCTGTCGTCCCAGTCTCCTGTGGTATGCTGCTCTAAATTGTGTTAACCTCCGTACTCTTCCTTAGCAGCTGTTTTATTTATCTTTCATAAGCTCCTTTTTAACAACAACTGTGTGTGTGTGTGTGTGTGTGTGTGTGTGTGTGTGTGTGTGTGTGTGTGTGTGTGGAATGAAGCTCACATACACACCTTGCAGCCTTCATCTACACAGGAATAAGCCAGCGCTACTCCCACGTTATAACTCCGGTTTTTATGCCTCCAGCGTTCACGGATTATGCAATTTAACTGGGAATTACTGCCAGAGCTCTCATGAAGGAGGCGGAGGAGGTAGATGGAGGCAGCAGCACCACGCCGCGTGAGGTCCCCTGGGTTATTCACTTGCCCCTGAGGGTTCTCGGGATTGTTTTGGTTTCCCCTCCTATGGTGTTTTTGACGCGTTTTTTTGTGTGTGTGTGTGTGTGTGTGTGAATTTTCTGGAAGCGTTCTCTTGTTGATCTGATCTTTATTTCACACACACACACACACACACACACACACACACACACACACACTCACTCACTCACTCACTCACTCACAATTAAGATAATTTAGCCATGTAATATAACATCTGGTTACCCCCAACTGGCACAATCTTCCTCCTTGCACTATCTTCCTCCCTTGGCAATATCTTGGGTCTCTTGGCACTATACTCTCTCCCCTTGACTATCTTCCTCCCCTGACACAATCTTTCCTCCCTTGGCATTATACTCTTCCTTGACTATCTTCCTCTCCTGGACATCTTCTCCTCTTGACTATCTTCCTCCCTGGCACTATACTCTTCCCTTGACTATCTTCCTCCCCAGGCACAATCTTCCTCCCTTGGCACTATACTCTTCCCTTTGACTATCTTCCTCCCTGGCACAATCTTCCTCCTGTACTATCTTCCTCCTTGGCACTATCTTCTCCTCCTTGACTATCTCTCCCCTGGCACTATACTCTTCCTGACTATCTTCCTCCCCAGGCACAATCTTCCTCCCTGGCACTATCTCTTCCCTTGACTATCTTCCTCCCCTGGCACATCTTCCTCCCTTGGCACTATCTTCCTCCCTTGACTATCTTCCTCCCTGGCACTATACTCTTCCCTTGACTATCTTCCTCCCCAGGCACAATCTTCCTCCCTGGCACTATCTTCCCTTGACTATCTTCTCCCCTGGCACAATCTTCCTCCCCTTGGCACTATCTTCCTCCCTTGGCACTATCTTCCTCCCTTGGACTATCTTCCTCCCTTGATCATCTTCCTCCCTTGGCACTATCTTCTCCCTTGACTATCTTCCTCCCTTGACTATCTTCCTCCTTGACTATCTTCCTCCCTTGACTATCTTCCTCCCTTGGCACTATCTTCCTCCCTTGACTATTCTCCTCCCTTGACTATCTTCCTCCCTTGGCACTGTCTTAACACACGTACAGCCACGCAACAGGAGTGGACAAAAGTGTGCGCCAACTCTGGAGTCAGGAAGGAGTTATAGCAAGAGTTCAGACTTGGTCTGTTTGTGTTTGTTTGGGAAGGTGTTTATAACGTGTCTGTGGAGTGGCACTCCTTACGGAATCAAAGTGTATGTCTTTGCTTGTGAATAAGCCGTGTGTTTGTTTATTATGTAGACAGTTCTCGTGGGTCTCTGGTGTTGTTGTTTACGGAACGTGGATGTTTGTGATGAGGATGTTTATAGTGTGCGTATGGACCTGATATAATTAGTGCCATGACGATTTTTAACTCGTAGAGCGAGGCGAGAGTTCGCAGAGCGAGGCGAGAGGCTGAATAGCTAGGCGAGAGTTCGCAGAGCGAGGCGAGAGTTTGTAGAGCGAGGCGAGATGCCGCAAAGCGAGACAAGAGGCCAGGAATTACTTAAAATTAGTTGAGTGAGGTAAGAATATACGCCAGAGTCTTGCAATTGGTAAATAGTACGTGACGGGAAGACCAAGTTGGGTTGAGAGTTGAGGAAGTCAAAAGTTTTTAATTTAAAATAGCTGGAGACGTGAGGTCAGAAAAGGCAGTAAACGGAATGCTATTGACTGATGACGTGTACAAGATGTCCGCCAATTTGTAAATAGGGAGAGATGTGAGGTCGGGAATGGCCTGGTATACCGTACACTAAAGTCAGATGTGCGGATTAAAATAGGTTGAGCGAAGTTTAGAAACCGGATAAAAGAAAATTTGTTTCTAGTTTAAATATATAAAAAAATTGTACAATCTATCCCCCAAAAATTACCCGTAGATATAACAAAGTCAGATGTATAGTAGAAATACAGTCATATATATTTATATACAGTATATATCAAAGGCATTAACTTTGTTATTCACGGCTGGAGGTTACTGACTGTTTGTATACTCTGTACAAAACAAAAATATAGAGATAAATAAACAGACAAACGAATAAATAAAAAACTTATTGATGCAGGAATCATTTATATAGTTGAGTAGTTATTCCAATTACTTGATGTAAAAAAAAAACCACGGACAAAAAAAACAAGCGAGCGAGGGGTGGACTGTGGCCGAGTATTTTGAGGGATTACGCCCGGGTCACCCTCCCTGTGTTGTGGGTAATGGAGTACAGTACAGGTGGATCGAATAACGAGGTGCGTAAAACTAGTTGCCGCGTAGATATGTGACTGGATGTTGCGTAAATAATGTTTTTATATATTGATGATGCGTATCGTATATATTGGTAAAGATGGAAAGTAAGGGAGAGATGCGTAGGTAGATGGGAAAGGATAGGGAGTAGGAGCGAAGATTGAAGAAGGAAGAGGAGGAGGAGGAATGAACAAGAGGAGAAGGAGGAAGAAGAGTAGTAGCACACGACAAGGGCCGATCATGGCACAAAATTTCGTCGACTCCTTTGTGTGTATGTGTGTGTGTGTGTGTGTGTGTGCGCGCGCCATGTGTGTGTGTGTGTGTGAGAGCCATGTGTGTGTTTGTGTGTGATTGAATTAGCCCGTGTGTGTGTGTGTGTGTGATTGAATTAGCCCCTGTGTGTGTGTGTGTGTGTGTGAGCGCTGCATCTATCATCACAGGGCTGGAGGCGAGTTATCTCTTCATTAACATCTGGCGCCGTCACCTTCCCTCGCTCGCCTCCGCCGAGTTCAAACAAAAGTTTATCTTCCCAGAGCAAAGTTCTCGATGCCTGGCGATGCTGTGTCGACGAAGATTGCTGCTGTGTCGCTGTCTGGAGATAATGTGTTGACAGAAATAGCTGCTTTGTAGAAGAAGAATTCTGTGTCGACGAAGATCCAATGTGCCTCAAGGGGTTAAACCATCGTCCCCAAACGTTAAACCACCATCCTCGTAGTTTTAATTCATCATCGTTATAGGTTTAAGCCATTATCCTTAAAGGCTAAATCATTGTCCTTAAGGGTTTAAATAATTGCCTTTAAAGGTTAAGAACCAAAATTTAAACCATCGTTGTCAAAGATTTAAATCATCATCCTCAAAGGTTTAAGCCATCGTCCTCCATGGTCCTCACACAGCTATGTAACTACGTGGCGTTGTGCAGCTGTGAACTACGGCCCACACAAGTACGGCACTGAATCCCTGGCATTATTGAGAAATTATTTTATGGGGAGAGGACTCTTCGTGGATCTCAGGGACGGCTGCTGGTGTCTGTCTGTGGCTCTGTCTCTTACTTGGTTAGGTTAGTTTAGGTTAAATTTAATGGTGTTAGGTTAGGTTAAATTTAATGTTAGGTTAAGTTTGATGAGGTTAGGTTAATTATAAGTTTAGGTTAGGTTTAATAATGTTAGGTTAGGTTAGGTTATGTTAGGTTAATACCAGATCGTCGTGGGAGGCAAACCACAAATTACACGATATATTGAGTTTTTGACGTTGAGGAAGGACTCGGCCGTTGATGGTGGTAGTGGGGAGGGGATGTGGAGGGTGGTGGAGGAGCTTAGATGGTTGTGGATGGGAGGGGTGAAGGTCGGAAGGAGGCGTTGGAGGGAGGGTATTAGTGTGGTGGGAGGGTGGTGGTGGGGTGAGAGGGTTGGTGGGGTGGAGGGGTTAGGTGGGGTGTGGTGGAGAAGGGCTGTAAGTATGTTAGGATAATATTGGTAAAAGCCGTTTCCTGCGCCCGCAAGGAGTGACCACCCTCGTAAGTGTCCCACGGCTGAGTGATGGCGTCCAGCCTGAATGTAGAACGCTGCCTGGAGTGGAACCTAATACTTGGGTCGTCGTTCACCTTCTGCGTTCACTTCCGTATGGTGGAGGAGGAGGAGGGCTTTCACACACACACACACCTAACTTTCCAAAACCAAACCAAATCAAACCAAACCATCCATCATTCTCACCACCACCATCCCCACCACCATCAACACACCATCCCCACCAACACCACCATCATCACCACCGTCACCAACACCACCATCATCCCCACCACCACCACCAACACCACCACCATCATCACCACCAACACCACCATCACCACCAACACCACCATCATCACCACCACCAACACCACCATCATCCCACCACCACCACCACCAACACCACCACACCACCAACACCACCACCACTTGGTTTAGTAATATGCATGCCTAGTCAATATGAAATACCTTCCCCCTCCCTCCCCCTCCACGCAGTGATTAAATTGAAATGAATTTTTTCTGACTGAGTGATTCCTGCCGCAGAAATTTTGGAAATAGTTGTGTAATCGACATACGGCGGCGGAGCATTTACAACTATACGGGGAATTACGGCCGCCTATAAACTACGTCCCTGCATTGATAACTACGGGCGGTGCCGGACGTGTTGTGGGTGGGGGGGACGGGAGGGTATGGTGGTGTTGGGAATGGTGGAGGAGGAAGAGAAGAGAGATTGAAGGACATTTTGGGTGTAGAGGAGGGAGGGGAGGATGGGGAAAGGGGCATATTGAAGGGGGGAATGGGAGGGAGATGAGGTGTAGAAGGACTTGTTGTGGAAGGAAGGGTGGGAGGGAGGATGGAAGGGGGGAGAGTGTGTGGGATGTGGAGAAAGGAGGGAGGGGGAGGATGGAATGGAGGAGCACTTAAGTGTTTGGTAGTCAAGATATCAGCCAATGGGAACAGTTTCTCCTCAGGTATTACCCAATTAATATTCAGGACAGGTATTAACTCAGTCTATCGGGAATCAGATGCTAAAGCCATTCAGGGTTTAAGGAGCCAACACAACCAATCAGATTCCCTCAAGTGGGGAAATATCGACAGCCAATCAGACTGAAAAACTATAGAAATTGCCAATCAGATAACAATCCAGTGAGACAAGCGAGATAAATGTATAGTATATATCAGGTGCCTAAAAGAGAGCTCAGGTTCTCAACTGGCTCACCCATGTTAATATTGTTATTATTATCCACTCTGTATCTGTGTTTTTCTGGATGAATAAACTGATTCAATTCAACCAATCAGATCCCCACCCAACAATCAGACCACACCATACAAATCATATCCCCCACCAACCAATCAGAACTCCACCTACCAATCAGATCCCCACCTATCAATCAGATCACACCTTACCAATCAGATCCCAACCTACGAATCAAAATTTTACCTAATACCTACCAATCAGACCCCCACCCACCAATCAGGTCCCACTACCAATCAAAATCTTACCTAGTACCTACCAATCAAAACCCCCACCTACCAATCAGATCCCAACAGCCAATCAGGCGGCCAGTGGACACAGGTTGGATGTGAGGCAGTAGCGTGAGGGCCCAGTAATGGTCTTCCGGTCTGGCTCCCTCCACCAACTTATTGCCCCTGCCGGCTCACCTCAGGAGCCTTATATTGTTCTTTTATGGATGTATGCGACGGCTATAGGGGGGGGTCGAGGGTCGTCGTGGAGGGAGGAGGTCGGAGATAGGGGGTGGTAACAGGGAGTTGTGGTGGAAAGAGGTTGTGCAGGTGGCGTTGGGGGAGGTAGGAGTAGGGAGGAATTGTGGAAGGGTCGTTTGGAGGGTAGGTGGTAGTGCAAGGATCTTTGGGAGGGAAGGGTGAAGGGTCGTTGGTGGGTTAGGGGCTAGTGGTATGGTAGAGCGTGAAGGGTCGGAGGAGGTCGTAGGGGAATTTTAGGGGTCATTGGGGAACATGAGGGGTTGTGAAGGGTCGTGATGGTCGTAGGGGCTTGAGGGGTCGTGCTGTCTAGGGCAAGTGGTCATCTGGGGAAGGAAGGAGGATATTGGCCCCAGGAGGAGGCCGGGTGATCTTGTTGTGATCTTGTTGTGATCTTATTGTTTTGGTCTCCCTTCCTCCTCCTCCTCCTCTTGCTCTTTCCTTCTTTTGATCTTCTTCCTTTGCTCTTCTTCCTCCTCTTTTTCTCCTCCTCCTCCCTCTTCTCTTTCTTTCCCCTCTTTTTCATCTTATCATTTGTCCTCCTCCTCCTCCACCACCACACCAACAACCCTCACCACCACAAAACCACCTCACCACCACCATCACCCTCACCACCACTATCACCCTCACCACCACTACCCCCTCTACCACCACAAAACCAATCTCACCAATTCTACCACTACCACCCTCACCACCACCACAAAAACCACCTCATCACCACCACCACTACCACCCTCACCACCACCAAAACCAACCTCACCCTTCTACCACTTACCACCCTCACCACCACCACAAAACCACCCCTCACCACTTCTACCACTACCACCTCACCACCACCACAAAAACCACCTCACCACCACTATCACCCTCACCACCAACCACCCCCCCTCTACCACCACAAAAACCACCTCACCACCTCTACCACTACCACCACCACCACCACAAAACCACCCTCACCACCACCACCACCACCACCACATAACACCAACAACAACAACTACAACAACAACCACCACCCGTACCACCACCACCACCACAAACCTCCCCCTCACCACCAACAACCACTAAGACGGGTCACGTTAAGAGGTCAGGTCAGGTCAGGTCAGGTCAGGTGAAAGGCAGAGATGTAGTAACTTTTACGCCAGGGTTATATACCTGTTCTTGACGACTGACCTAGCATGAGTAACGACCTCTAGCTACTCCTTCAGGGTCATTAGTTGATGGTGGTCGTAGGGCGGGTCACGGAGAGGTCGTACGCTGCGCCAGTGTGTGTGTGTGTGTGTGTGTGTGTGTGTGCTTTCCTAATCATGATATGTATAAGTTGTGTGTGTACTTTCTGCTTCGCTGTTGTATGACCCGTATAAACTGTGTGTGTGTGTGTAAATCATCCACTGTAGTTGCATGACGCACTAAATATACTGCCACCTCTGCCTCCAGTGTATGACCTGTATCACACTTCCCCGTCCGCCACCATGGTTGTATGATTCCTTTTAATATACACCCACCTCCACCACCTCTAATGTATGACTCAAAAATATACTTTCTCCCGCCGCTGTACCAACTTGTATAAGGTTGGTGTATACTTAACTAAATCACAGTTGTATTACAGTGTGTATATTTAACGGGAGGCGCAAAGTATGTACCATGGTTGTATATTGTTGTATTATCGTGTGTATTAAGATGTAGCGGAGAAAGTTAAAATAGAAAGCTCTCTACATAGTTTATAGAGAAAGTTGAAAGGTAATACACATATATACAGTATATACTGTTGGAGATTATACAAGAACTGAGCTTAAGCTGCGTTAGTGACCAGGGAGTTGACACATGGGCCGGGGGTGAGCTGGCCGGGGGTGAACGGGCCGGTAATGATAACCCCCTGAGAGTGAACGGGCCGGGGGTGCATGTAGATATTTCTGTATAAAGTCAATCTTTCTACCATTTCAGTCAGTCAATCAGTCAAGTCAGTGAAAATGTATCGGATGTATTTTTTTTTTACGAATTATAATCTTTTGTCAGTCAAGTCAAGTCAGATAGTCGAATTATAATGCAATTAATAAAAAGATTCTCAACTTAACTGTCTATCAATCTTGTAACTTTTATTTTTCTCGTCACAAAGTTGTAAACATTTTTTTTACCTCCACAAAGTTTAACCTCCTTGAAAGCAATATCCGGTACCTAAAAAAAGGAAGAGAGAGAGAGAGAGAGAGAGAGAGAGAGAGAGTTTGTAAAGCCGCAAGGTAAACTGGGTCGATGTTTCACCTCTGGAGTTTAGGGTGAAAAGTGCCCCAATCCTTTAACGGAGCAGGTGAGGGAATCCTACTTTACTCTTCTTATACAGGGTCATGGGGAAAGAGAAAATACTGGTCCAGATTTTCAATGGCTTATACAGGGTCAAAAAAAAAATACTCGCCCAGGTTATATATATATTTTTTTTTCTACAGGGTCAATCAAAAGAAAATAACGAAAAATTAGAAGGTGGTATATATTAAGATTCTTCGTTTTTTTTTAAAGGAGGGGGGGAGGAGGTGTGTATGTACGTAATTGGAGTCTTCAGTTAATATTTTACTGAGTAGAATTGTAACTCGTAATGTTATATTGTAGATTGGGACTTAACCTGTACTATCGTGGGACTTGTTGGACCTTACCTGTACTATTGTGGGACTTGTCGGACTTAACCTGTAATATTGTGGACTTGTTGGACCTTACCTGTAATATTGTGGGACTTGTTGGACTTAACCTGTAATATTGTGGGACTTGTTGACTTAACCTGTAATATTGTGGGACTTGTTGACCTTACCTGTACTATTGGGACTTGTTGAACTTACCTGTACTATCGTGGGACTTGTCGGACTTAACCTGTAATATTGGGACTTGTTGGGACTTACTTACTATTGTGGGACTTGTCGGACCTACCTGCACTATTGTGGGACTTGTCGGACCTACCTGTAATATTGTGGGACTGTTGGGACTTACCTGTAATATTGTGGGACTTGTCGGACTTAACCTGTAATATTGTGGGACTTGTCGGACTTAACCTGTATTATCGTAGGACTTGGATTGATTTTGGTAATATTTATTTACGTTAACTGATACTGTGGGACTTGATGGACTTTAGCTGTAATATATTAATACTTTATCTGGTAATATTGTTGGACTTTATGGACTTAGCCTGGTAATACTGTGGGCCAGCTGCCGGATATTGGTGTACGTCCGGCCCACCTGCATCACAGCTGTCCAATATTTCCCCTTGTTTTAGAATACACCGGAGACGGGGTTTTAGTGCCCGGGTGCCTGAGCTGTTAGTGGCACTGTCGGGTAAGTGCCAATGATTTACCTTTGTGGTTGGTGGTGTAAGTGGCACTGTCGGGTTAGTGTCACTGATTAACCTCTCTGTGGTTGGTGGTGTTAGTGGCACTGTCGGGTTAGTGCCACTGATTTACCTCTGTGGTTGGTGGTGTTAGTGGCACTGTCGGGTTAGTGCCACTGATTTACCTCTGTGGTTGGTGGTGTTAGTGGCACTGTCGGGTTAGTGCCACTGATTTACCTCTGTGGTTGGTGGTGTTAGTGGCACTGTCGGGTTAGTGTCACTGATTTTCCTCTCCATTATCGGTGGTGTTAGTGGCACTGTCGGGTGAGTGCCCTTGATTTACCTCTATGTGGTCGGTGGTGTTAGTTGGCACTGTCGGGTTAGTACCACTGATTTGCCCTTTTAAGGTGTTAGTGACACTGTCGGGAGAGTGCCATTTACTGTAAGTCAAGTCAGGCACTTTCGGAAGAGTGGCACCTTGCTAAATATATGAAGAAAGGCAATAGAGGTGGCACTTCCTCTAAATATTGTCTCTGACACTCGCTTATGTACTTCCCTGACACAGGCCAGTTAGTCCCCCCTAAAGAAACAACCCATTCAGGCCAATAGGTCGACGCGAGGACAAGCTTAAGGAAGGACGGTCGACTCTAAGCGGTGACATGAGGTAGGCGGTGAGATGGCACTGTCTTGACCTTCCTTTTCCCCTCATTCCTTTACCCGCTGATGAATGAATGAAGGAAGGAAGGAAAGAAGCATACGTAAGGTCGGTGCAGGTAACTGATGATGATGTTTTGTTTTAGGTGTGGGGTGGGGGAGGCTGGCTGAGGCTTGGCACTGTCTTGCCCCGCGGAGAGAATGAAGGGGCCGAGAACTCTCTAATGAAACATGCAAATGATTTAATAAACAAAGTGAGATCAAGCAAGTGGCGGTGCGCTCTCTCTCTCTCTCTCTCTCTCGACCTGCACTTTCACCCTAAGTCCGTGTTAAACTATCTTGCTCTAGCCCTGCAAGTCAGACCTTCTTCAGTCTGTATCTCCGCCATCCTCCCTTCCTGCCTGTACCTCTCGCCCTGCTCCACCCTTAGCAGTCTCCCTCCCCCTCTTACCTACCCCCCCCCACTCTCCCTTTCCTCCGTCTTTCCCTCCCACTCGCTTCCTCCTTTCCACTCTCCCGTCCTCCCACCTCCCTTCCATCCCACTCTGCCTCCCCTCTCCCCGTCTCTTTCTCTCCCTCCCTCTCACTCTCTATCCCTCCCACTCTCCTCCCTCCCCACTCTCTCCGTCCCTCCCACTCTCCCCTTCCCTCCCACCCTCTCCTCCCTCCCACTCTCCCTCCCTCCCACTCTCTTCCCTCCCACTCCTCTCCTTCCCTCCCACTCCCTCCTCCTCCCACCTCCCTCCCTCCCACCTCCTCCTCCTAGCTCTCCCCTCTCCCACTCTCCTCCCACCCACTCTTCCCCCTCCCTCCCATCTTCCCCTCCCTCCCACTTCTTCCCTCCTCCTCCCCACTCTTCCCCCTCCCTCCCCTCCTCTTCCCCTCCCTCCCCACTCTTCCCCTCCCTCCCCACTCTTCCCCCTCCCTCCCCCCACTCTTCCCCCTCCCCACTCCTTCCCTCCTCCCCTCTTCTCCCTCCCTCCCACTCCCTTCCCTCTTCCCCTCCTCCCACTCTTCCCCTCCCACTCTTCCTCCCTCCTAGTCTTCTCCTCCTCCCACTCTTCCCCCTCCTCCCACTCTCCCCCTCTCCCAATATTCTTGTAACCTGGGGTTACCCTATACTACCGTTCGTGTATATTTATCAACATCCTGATTGTGAATTAATGTTATATAGCCGTTTGAAACTCATTTTTTCCTTTGACCCGTATATTAACGCCACAGTGGTATTACTTCCCTGTTGTGACGTATGGTACCAGTAGCCTTCCCGTTGTCCCGTATATTAACGCATCAGTATTCCTGTTGTTGTGACAGAGTATCCTATCTACGTTGTTACTTAGAGAATTCCTCCCGTTGTGACTTAACAGTATGAGTACCTATACCGTTGTGACGTATCACCCTCCTCCTGTCCTTTGTTTTGTGGATCAACATTGCAGAAAAGGGAAGTGCAATAGGAGAGAGAGAGAGAGAGAGAGAGAGAGAGAGAGAGAGAGAGAGAGAGAGAGAGCAGCTCTGTGGGCATTACTGTGTTATGTACCCGTCCATTGTGTTCGCTGTACGTGTGTGTGTGTTCATTTATACATATGCTGTGTGTATATATATATATATATATATATATATATATATATATATATATATGTATGTATATATACACATTATATATATATATGTATGTATGTATGTATGTATGTATTGTATGTATGTATGTATTAGTATATATATATATATATATATATATATATATATATATATATATATATATATAATGTATATGCATACACACGTTCTCGTATAATTGCAGTCATATGCAAAACTACATGGGTGCAATTTTGCGTCATGCATGCATTCACGAACACACATGTGTTCGTACAGGTCATGCAGTCCATCACATTAATACACAATGTGTTATCCATGCGTTCTCCTCCCACAACATACATGCCTGTATTCATGCATCTATATTGTGTATATATATATATATATATATATATATATATATATATATATATAAGGATACGCTTGCATACATACATACATACATACATACATACATACATACATACATGACATTGAACACAGTCATATCCATCAGTGCTTCCGTCTGTCCGATTGGTGAGAGTAACGTTAGGTGAACGGAAAGAGGAAAAATACAGCATAATAATTGTACTGGTGAGGCGCGCCCAGGCAAGGGGCGGGCCGAGAAAGGTGGACCGGGCGGGCCCAGGAAAGGTGGACCGCGCCGGGCAAGGCGGACCGGGCGGGCCGAGGAGTGGACCGGCGGGCCCAGGAAAGTGGACCGGGCGCGCCGGGGCAAGGCGGACCAGGCGGGCCGAGGGAGGTGGACCGGGCGGGCCCAGGAAAGGTGGACCGGGCGTGCTGGGCAAGGCGGACCGGGCGGCCGAGGAAAGGTGGACCGGCGGGCTGAGGAAAGGTGGACCGGGCGCGCCGGGGCAAGGTGACCGGGCGGCCGAGGAAAGGTGGACCGGGCGCGCCGGGGCAAGGCGGACCGGGGCGAAATTGGCTTCTATTGTGCAGTTTGTACGTCAACCTCTCTCCCCCACCCCTCGAGTTTTCATTGTTCTTGAGGGGTATAGGGGGGTGAGGAGGGTAGTGTATTTCCTATCACCACTCTACACTTCCCTCCTCCCTCCTCCCTCCCTCCCTCCCTCCCTCCCTCCCTCCCTCCCTCCTCCCTCAGAACAATGGTCAGGACGGGCCGTAAAGTAATAAAGGTTCTTTAATATAATAAATTTTTACAAAGTGGAGAACTTGGGGAGTTTGTTGCTGTATGTGTGTGTTGAAAGAGCATGGCAGACGGAAGACTGATAATATGCAGTTACATAATTGGGGAATGGGTCTCTTGATTTACAAATAATATACAGTAACATAAGTGATACAAATAAGATATATAATAACTAGGTGGGGAGAAGCTCAAACTACAGGGGCATTTCAACATAGTGACAGTGCAAAAGGTAAGATTGACTGAGAGTGAATACACTGGTTGAGCTACGAGTGCGTGCGTGTGTGTGTGTGTGTATGTTTGTGTGTGTGTACGTGCGTGTGTGCTGTGCATGAATAATAATAAATATAAAAATAATAAACTGTTTATTGAAAGAGCATGGCAGCCGGAAGTCTGAAAATATACATTGGACATAAATGACTTATTACATACATTGGTGGTTTAACAAAAGCCTTCATTAGAGAAAGGTAAAGGAACATACAGTGAACATACAGATTAATGTAGGTGTTGAACAGCAAACACGTGGTGTAGTAACTCGGCAGAGGTGTGTGTGTGTGTGTGTGTGTGTGTGTGTGTGTATAGTGGCAGTACCTGTTGAGTGACTGGGGTTAGTGGCAGTAACTTTGAGTGACTGGAGGGTAGTGACAGTAACTGGTGAGTGACTGGGGGGTAGTGGCAGTAACTGGTGAGTGGCTGCGGCAGGGCAGGTCGACAGGTCTCTGATTTATCCTGTAAGTTGAGAGTTGCAGCGGCCATGATGCATTAGTGTGGCCAGGTGGTGGTAGTGGTGGTGATGGTAGTGGTGGTGGTAGTTGTGATTGGAGAGAGAGAGGAGAGAGAGAGAGAGAGAGAGAGAGAGAGAGAGAGAGAGAGAGAGAGAGAGAGAGAGAAAATATTATGCATCATTATATAGACAGATATACCACCCAAGTCCCGACAACTAATATAACCGACCAAACAAACCCCCGACATTACCGACTGTGGATGGTATACAGTATTCCCCCGCCACCCATCATTAAGCTATTATTAATACTTTATTTTTCCCGACCAAGCTGTCATTTTTCCTCGTCCATACAATGAATTGACTATCAATTACTGTGTTTTTTCCCGTGTGCCTCAGAGGAGCTTTTGATGTGGGGTGGAGGGGGTGATTGCTTCTTGTGGGGGGGGAGATGGGGAGATTATGGGATAGGTAGTGTGGGATGTTGGGGAGGATATGGGGAATTGGGAATAATGGGGGTGGATAGGTGGGGAGGAGTGTCGGGTTGGGGGAAGGGGGACCAATCAGTGTACATCATGAGTGCTAAGGACCAATAGACGCACGTCATTGCCCACATACGCGTGGAGTTTGTGTTTTCGCTTCCAAGAAAACAGGAAATTGTAAGGGAAGGAGGAATAGGAGGGAAGGGAGAATGGGTATAGAGGTGTCTACTCCTGTTCCATCTTCCACCTTTTTTAAACTTCCCTTCCCCTCACCCCTTTCCCATTTCCTTATCTTTTTCTCTTCTCTTCTCCTTCCCTTTCATTCTTTTCCCCCTCTCTTCCCTTTCCTCTTTCACCTTCCTTTCCCTTTCCTCTTTCTCCCTTCTACCCTTCCTCACTCACCTATATTACCCTGCTTCTAGTTAATGACCCTCCTCTCCCCACCACCCTCTCCCTCTCCTCCCTCTTCTCTCCTACCCTCTCCTCAACCCTTCCTACTACCTCCCTCTCCCTCACCTGATTGGTTCCTATTGTAATTAATTGTAGCTTTAACATAGTCGATAGGGCGAAACTATTTTACTCTGCACCTTTCCCTCCTCCCTTCTTTCTCTCTTTTCCTTCTCTCTCTCTCTCTTCCCCTATTCTTTCCCGTCTGTGTCCCTTACTCCTTTTGATTCGACTCCCCTTGTTTACTCGAGTCTCCCCTCTTCCTGTCCTTTTCCCCTTCGTCTCTATACTCATCTGTTTCCCTCATATTCTCCTCCACCTCTTCCTCCACTCCTCTTCCTCCACTCCTCTTCCTCCACTCCTCTTCCTCTTCTCCTCTTCCTCCAGTACACCTTGACGTACTCTTAGTAAGGAAGATAATAGAATGTTACCTTAATTACCATAAGAGAGAGAATGAAGTCGATGGGTCTGAAGAGGGTAATTGGGTGGGCTAAGGCTGAGCTGTTGTTGTTACTGCTCTCATAAGGTGGTGTTCTGGCAGTGGTTGTTGTTGTTCAAGGTCTACAATAGCCAGAGGTTTTCAAGTTATAACTTCACTAAGACGTTGTTTCTACACCAGACAACAACTTTTAAAGACTCAACATGTTATTTTAGTTTTGGTGATGAGAGAGAGAGAGAGAGAGAGAGAGAGAGAGAGAGAAGAGAATACGGAATGAGAGCAGAGAAAGAGTGAAAGTAGTGTTTGTAGGATAGAAAGGAATAAAGGAACAAACGATAAGAGAGAGAGAGAGAGAGAGAGGCAGTGACTCACAATAGACCAAGTTGGCGTGAAGATAACCTCCCTTCATGATGGATTGTTGACGGTCACCTCTCTCTCTCTCTCTCTCATATCGTTTGTTTCCTTCACTTACTTTTCTTCCTTCACATTCACTTTCACTATTTCTCGGTCTTACCATTCCGTATTTTATTATTCTCTCTCTCTCTCTCTCTTCTTCTCATTCTTCCCAGCCTCCCTCCATTCTTTCCTCATTCATTTCACACCCCCATTTTTCTAACCACTCCTCACTCTCCAACAACTTCCCATTCTGCTCCATTTTCCCCACTCCTCCCTCCCCACTTTCTCTCCTCTCCTCCCTCTCCTTCCCTCTCTCCTCACACCTCCTCCTTCTCCTCACACCATCCTGCACAGGAACTGATAAAGTTTTCCCTGCTTTGCCTGAACACTCTTCACATTTTGACGAAAGAAACTAAAATGTGTAGCCCGAGTGTGAATGGGGTGTAGGTGGGGTGTATGAGGGTGTAGGTGGGGGTGTAAGGAGGTGAGGTGGGGTGTATGAGGGTGTAGGTGGGTGCATGAGGGTAGGTGGGTGTATGAGGGTGTAGGTGGGGTGTATGAGGGTGTAGGTGGGTGTATGAGGGTGTAGGTGGGTGTATGAGGGTGTAGGTGGGGTGTATGAGGTGTAGGTGGGGGTGTATGAGGTGTAGGTGGGTGTATGGGGGTAGGTGGGTGGGGTGTAGGTGGGGTGTAGGTGGGTGTAAGGAGGGTGTAGGTGGGGTGTATGAGGGTGTAGGTGGGGGTGTAAGAGGGTGTGTAGGTGCGGTGTATGAGGGTGTAGGGGTGAATGGGGTGTAGGTGGGGTGTGAGGGGTAGGTGCGGTGTATGAGGGTGTAGGTGGGTGTATGAGCGTGTAGGTGGGGTGTAGGTGCGGTGTATGAGGGTGTAGTTGGGGTGTATGGGGGGTGTAGGTGGGGTGTAGTTGTCCCTTTCTCTTTCCTCCATCATCACTCTTCCCCACCTCACTTTTCCCTCACTCATCTCCCCACCTCACCTCCCTCGTTCCTCTATCTCCACCTCACCCTCCCTCACTCCTCTTCTCCCACCTTACCCTCAAGCATCCTCCTCACCCCTCTTCTCCCCCACCTGACCTCTCCTCTCCCCTCTCTCCCTCGCGAAATTTTCACAACATTTTGAAAACTGCTGAATGTGTTTTATTTTTTAAAGGTTTTTGGTGCAGTGTGCAGGATATTGTATTACTGGGGCTGTGTTATGCAGTATGTTGTATCACGCTACGCTAGTGGGTGGCTGCCACTGTTGTAGGCTGGTTGTAGTTATGTTGTATACCTGTACACTACCATGGTGCTATATTATATACCTGTACACTACCATGGCGCTATATTATATACCTGTACACTACCATGGCGCTATATTATATACCTGTACACTACCATGGCGCTATATTATATACCTGTACACTACCATGGTGCTATATTATATACCTGTACACTACCATGGCGCTATATTATATACCTGTACACCATGGCGCTATATTATATACCTGTACACTACCATGGCGCTATATTATATACCTGTACACTACCATGGCGCTATATTATATACCTGTACACTACCATGGTGCTATATTATATACCCGTACACTACCATGGCGCTATATTATATACCTGTACACTACCATGGCGCGCTATATTATATATACCTGTACACTACCATGGCGCTATATTATATACCTATCACACGGTTGTGCTTATATCTTATTAATGACGGTATAGTTGGTGGCAATATACAGTATAGATAATATAATATAGGGCAGTTGGTGCTTGTTACGTGGAAGGTAATGATGGATAACGTAATGACCTTGTTAGATAGTTAGTTACTTTTAATTAATGCCATTGTGTTATTTACCTATTGTTGTGGTGGGTGGGCGTGGGATTATGGTGATTGGCGAGGGATTATGGTGATGGGCGTGGGATTATGGTAATGGGCGTGGGATTATGGTGATGGGCGAGGATTATGGTGATGGGCGTGATTATGGTAATGGGCGTGGATTATGGTAATGGGCGTGGTATTATGGTGATGGGTGTGGGATTATGGTGATTGGCGAGGATTATGGTGGTGGGCGTGGGATTATGGTAATGGGCTTGGGATTATGGTGATTGGCGAGGGATTATGGTGATGGGCGTGGGAATGGTAGCGTGGGATTATGGTGATTGGCGAGGATTATGGTGATGGGCGTGGGATTATGGTACGGGGGATTATGGTAATGGGCGGTATTATGGTGATGGTGGGATTATGGTGATGCGTGGATTATGGTAATGGGCGGGATTATGTTGATGGGCGTGGATTGGTGGTGATGGGTGGATTTGATGATGGGCGTGGATTACGGTGATGGGCGGGATTATGATGATGGGCGGGATTATGATGATGGGCGGGATTACGGTAATAGGCGTGGGATTATGGTGATAGGTGTCGGATTACGGTGATGGGCGTGGATTGGTGGTGATGGTGTGATTATGATGATGGGCGTGACGGTAATAGGCGTGGGATTATGGTGATAGGTGTCGGATTACGGTGATGGGCGGGATTACGGTGATGGGCGTGGGATTACGGTAATAGGCGGGATTACGGTGATGGGCGGGATTACAGTTGTGGGCGGGATTACGGTGATGGGCGTGGGATTATGATGATGGGCGGGATTATGATGATGGGCGTGGGATTACGGTAATAGGCGTGGGATTACGGTGATGGGCGTGAGATCAGAAGACAATGCTTAAGGTGTTGATTGCCTGTAGCGAGTGTAGGTGTAGCGAGTGTAGGTGTAGCGGTGCAGGTAGCGAGTGCAGGTGTAGCGAGGTAGGTGTAGCGAGGTAGGTGCGAGTGTAGGTGTAGCGAGTGTAGGTGTAGCGAGGTAGGTAGCGAGTGTAGGTGTAGCGAGTGTAGGTGTAGCGAGTGTAGGTAACGAGTGTAGGTGTAGCGAGTATAGGTTTGGCGAGGTAAGTGTAACGAGTGTAGGTGTAGCAAGTATAGGTGTAGCGAGTGTAGGTGTAGCGAGTGTAGGTAGCGAGTATAGGTTTAAGAGTGTGTGTAGCGAGTATAGGTTTGGCGAGTGTAGGTGTAGCGAGTATAGGTTTGGCGAGTGTATTAGGTGTAGCGATATTCAGGATACATGGAAATAGAAATGGTGATGGTGTATTGAGGTGTAATGAGTCTATTGAAGGTGTCACTGAGTTGGGTGTATCTCGGCTGTGTGTACGAGGCTACTGGTACTGGGTGTAGTCAGGTGTAGGTAAACCTGTATATTATTTATGCCCTGAAGGTGAAACGTTGGTCTCATAATGGTGGGGACATAAGGCGCACTGGGGAGGGGAGGAAGTGAAGAGAAAAACGAAGTAGAGGACGATGAAGAAGGGAAGGGAAGGAGGAGGAAGAAGAAACGGAAGAGAAGAATCAGGCAGGGGAGGAGAAGGAGGAAGAAGAAACGGAAGAGATGAATCAGGAAGGGAAGGGAATGGAAGGAGAAGGAGGAAGAAGAACGGAAGAGATGAATCAGGAAGGGAAAGGAAGGAAGAGGAGGAGGAATAGGATAAGACGCGGCCCACCACAACAACACCCTCTAGCGTCGCTGTCTTTATCTCGGGAGGAAGGGGCGGAGGTTCATGCTTGGCGGGACACAGTGTAAAGGCGCCTCCATCCGACCACCTTGTGCCCATCTCTGTGTTTTTGTGGCTGTTGTGAGAGGCTGTGTGTGTGTGTGAGGCTGTGTGGCTTTGTGTGGGCTGTGTGAAGCTCTTGTATGGTTGTTATGTGTTGTATGGTTGTTGTGTGGTTGTTATGAGCTGTGTGGGGCCTCTGTGTGACTTAACTTCCACCCTTCCGCCACCCACCTTCCGCCACCCACCTTCCGCCACCACCCACTTTCCGCCACCCACCGGAGATCAAGCAATACTCATCCTATTCCCTCTCTCCTTCCCACCCATTCCATCCTCCCTTCCCTGCCCCTCTCTCACCCAGAACTCGGCCTGCACCTCACTGAACTCTTGAACGCTTTTCTCCCTCCATCTCCCTCCCCTTCCTCTCCCCTATCCCTCTATCCACCCTCTATCCTCCCCTACCCCTCTATCCTCCTTTCCTTTGTCATCCCTCCCCCTCTCCCCCTATCTTTCTCTCCCTTTCTCTCCTCTCCCTTCTCTCCCTCTCTTTCCCAATTTAGCGTTTAGCCAGAAAGGTCATACGTCAGATTTCCCTTCAATAACTTCCAAAAATGGCATCGAAATTACACTGAGACTATGCTGTTAACGTTTCCTATTTCCTCCGTACTTGAGAAAATGAACGGGTGATTCTTATTGGAGCCTTTTGAGAACGCCTTCGAGTGTTCCTGACCCGTTCTTCTTTGGATTTCTGAACTACTGAACGCTTGAGTGAACGCTGGGGGTATTGTGAAGAAGAAGAGGAGGGAGGGAGGAGGAGGAGGAGGAGGGAGGAGGAGAGGAGGAGGCGCCCAGGGCGTCAGATATTGGTGTGAATTATAGTTTATGAAGAAACTATGAAGAGGGAAGGGTTTCTCTCTCTCTCTCTCTCTCTCTCTCTCTCTCTCGTCAACCAAAAGTCTAGGAGGTTGATCAGTTGTATGAGTGACCGAGGTAGTTAAATGTGGGTTGTGTTGACCGCAGACTTTCTCACCTCTTATAGTGACTTGTGATGACCCGTGGTGGTGAGCGTGAGTGATGTTGAAGCACTTTATTTGGTCAGAAAAATACAAAAACAAAATGGATAACAAAAACAATATTGACATTCCTGAGTCAGTTTAGAATGAATAAGTAAATACTTGTACTGGCTGTGGTGGTGGGCGCTGTGGTGGTGGATGCTGTGGTGGTGTGCGCTGTGGTACTGGCTGTGGTGGTTGGCGCTGTGGTACTGACTATGGTGGCGTTGGTGGAGCTAGGTGCTACTGTGGTTAATAACTGTCTGTAGTTACTTTGGTAAACAACTGTGGTTGCTGTGGTAAATAGCTGTGGTTGTGACTGCCTCTTACCACTACCACCACCCACTGTGATGCTCTTTAGGCCTCGTCATCAACACAGCCTCGCCTGGAGCCTCTAGTTGGGCGGGGTGTGGGTGGTGGTTAAGGTGGGTGGTGGTTGAGGTGGGTGGTGGTTGAGGGTGATTGAGGTGGGTGGTGGTTGAGGGGGTGGTGGTTGAGGTGGGTGGTGGTTGGGGGTGGTGATTGAGGTGGGTGGTGGTAGCTCGATCCTGCCGTCATAAACAAATGTTACCCCAACCTGAAATTCTCCATTTGGCCGCCAACGTAGAGAGAACCACACCTCACTCTCTCTCACTCACTCTCCCTCCTCTCTCTCCTCCCCTCCCCCCCCCCCCCCTCCCTCTCTCTCTCTCTCTCTCTCTCTCTCTCTCTCTCTCTCTCTCTCTCTCTCTGGCAAAAGAGACAGAGTGAAGATATTGTGAGTGCTTCTTAATGGTCTGCCTCTCTTTTGTGTCTTCGACTAATTATTCATTTTGTTGTTGTTATTGTTGTTGTTGTTAATGAGTAAAGAAGGGCGGGAGAGGGGAGGGAAAAAGGGGAGAAGGGTGGGGAGGGAAGAGAGGGACATGAAAGATGTTTGCTGCATATTAACAAAACAGAAGAGTATCCCCGCCTCCTCCTCCTCCTTACCGTTTTCTTTGCATTGTATTATTATGTTAATTAATCCTCACATATTCGTTTTCTTTCATCATTTTTGTACTTGTTTCTTTTGATGGAAAGGAGGTGACGTTGTTTTTGTCATGTTTACAGAAGAAATTTTTGTAGTTAATATTTTTTGTTATTGTTGTTGTTACTGCTGAAAATGTATTGTATATTCTGTTTCAATTTTGGTTTAATTTTTTTTTTCATTTTTAGACCAGCTGTTTTTCGGTGTGTGTTGTGTGGTGTGCGTGTGAGTGTGCGTGTGTGTGAGTGTGCGCGCGTGCTTTTTTATATGGCATCGTGGTTATTCAGCAAAATAGATGATAATAATATATAGTAATAATGATAAATTTTTCTTATTACTATTATGTAGTGAAGTATAGTAGTAGTAGTAGGAAGGCTAGTGTAGTAGTTGCAGTAGTAGTAATAAATGGTACTATTTACTATTACTGGGGAGTGAGGCTGAGAACTAAGAGGTAAACGGTGAGGTACTAAGGGTAAAGGTATAAAAAAAAGTACTAAGGGTTAGGTACTAATGGGTAAAATACTAAGGGTAAGGGTCAAGAGGTACTAAGAGGATACTAGAGAACAACAAAGGGGTAAGTGCAAAAATTAAGAATCCTAAGGGTAGGGATGCTAAAATATGGGAGTACTAAGGGTAAGAGTACTAAAGGTAAGAAATTACTAAGGGTAAGTACTAAGATTAAAGTACTAAGGGGTAAGGGTACTAATAGGTATAAGAATGCAAGTACAAGGGAGTGGTACTAAGGTAAGGGTACTAAGGGGTAGAAGTACTAAGGGGTAAGTACTAAGGGGTAAGGATACTAAGGGGTAAGGTGCTAAGGGTTAGAATCTAAGGGTAGAGTACTAAGTAAGGATACTAAGGGTAAGTACTAAGGGTAGGGGTACTAAAATAAAATTAAGGGTGGGCAGGCCACTCACCACAAGTAAGCGTCTCTCTCCTCCACACTCAGTCACTTTATTGGTTAAGTTTGGGTGAGTCCGGTCGAGTTTGGTCACGGTATCGAGGCGTCCAATAATTTGTTCTTCCTTCCTGACCCTTCTAACCCTCCCTGACCGTGCCTGATTCTCCCTGACCCGTTCCTGATTATCCCCTGACCATGTCCTTCTCCATCGTCCCTGACTGTTCCACCATTCCTCGACCCTCTGACCGTTCCTGACCATTTCTCGCCCTTCCCTGACCATTCCTGATTCTCTGACTCCTGTTCGTTGAGCCCTCCCTGACCGTTCCTGTTTCTGCACCTCCTTGACCTTTCTTATTCATTCCTGACCGTTCCTAATCCCCCCTAACCTTCCCTGATCACCCCTGACCGTCCCTGACACCACATCTGACAGCTCCTGACGATTCCTCGACCTCTTCCTGACCCCACCTCATCTACCTTTTTTTTCTTCCTGATTCATTCTGTCATTTCCTCTTCGTCAGTCTACTCTCTCTCTCTCTCTCTCTCTCTCCTCTCTCTCTCTCTCTCCCTCCCTTCTCTTTCCACCATTCGTTTGTCCGCTTACATCCCCCTCCTCTACTCACCTTTCCTCCCTCTCCAACTCTCCTCTCATTTCCTCCCTCTCCCTCCTCTTCCTTTTCCTTCCCCCTCCCATTTGCTCCCCCTGGATTCGTATTTTAATTATCTCTCGTCAACTCAAGGCAGTCTCCTGTCTTCCCTCCCACCTGTTCAGTTTCTTCTTGGTCTAGAGAGAGAGCGTCAGCCACTGGTCACCGGAGGAATAGCGAGAGGGTAGGGGGTGGAGAAGGAAGGGAGGAACAGGGTGAAAGAAGGAGGAGCTGAAGGGAGGAGGGACAGAGGGAGGGTGAGGAGTGGGGAAAAGAGGGGAGGAGGAACAGAAGGAAGGAGGAGGGACAGAGAAGGTGAGGTAGGAAAAAAAGGAGGGGGAGAGAGACAGAAGGAAGAGGGACAGGAGGTGAGGAAAGAGGAGGGCAGAGGAGGAGGGACAGAGGAGGGTGAGGTGAAAGAGGAGGAGGAACAGAAGGAGAGGAACAGAAAGGAGGAGGGACAGTGGAGGGAGGTGGGGAAGAACAGGAGGAACAGAGGAGGAGGAACAGAGAGCAAGAGCGACAGTGTTTTTATTATTGTGTTTTATTTGACTCTTATGTTTTATTGGTTTATTCTTTTTCAGTTGTTTGTTTTTAACATTTTGTTTTACTTGTTTTAATTTATTTGTTTTTGTGGTTTTATTTTTTATTTTTACTCACTTTCTATCTCTGTATAGGTGTGTGTCTGTGTGTGTGTGTGTGTGTTTGGGGGCGGTGACGTAGCTGTGTGGGGGTCAGAAAAATATCAGTCGTTTTAATCAGATAAAATTTAATTACGTGTTTTGATTAAGTAAAACACAGGGATTCTGTTTCTTTATTTTCTCCCCCACACCTGACCTTTAAGGCCTCCACACACCTGAACATCTCCTCCACACACCTGCACATCTCAACACACCTCATTATCTCCTCCACACACCTGTACATCTCCTCAACACACCTGAAAATTTCCTCCACACACCTGCACATCTCCTCAACACACCTGAAAATTTCCTCCACACACCTGTACATCTCTACACACCTGAAACTTAAAGTCCCTTACATGCAATATCTCTCAATCCAGATGCACTTAAACCCAACACACACACTCGTCGTCTGAAGTCAATATGGCGTCCAGATTGCACCTTGACTCTAACCTTGGGTTATAATGCGGACAATAAATGATGTATTATTGTTGTTTTATCCGCCATTTACGAGGAAATATTGACATTAGGATATTTTAAAACAGTTGACCTTTTAATGTGACAGTGGTGGCTCAGGGATTGTGGGGGCTCAGGGCTTGTGAGGGCTCAGGGCTTGTGAGGGGCTCTGGGGTTGTTGGGGCTCAGGGCTTGTTGGAGACTCAGGGCTTCTCAGGGCTTGTGGGGGCTCAGTGCTTGTGGAGACTCATGGCTTGTCAGGGCTCAGTGCTTGTGGAGACTCATGGCTTGTCAGGGCTCGTGACTTGAGGGCTCAGGGTTTGTCAGGGCTCGGGTTGTCAGGGCTCAGGACTTGTATATTAATTCAATATTTTGTATTTTGCTTTATTTTGTATTTTAATGATTTTTAATGTAGTTTGGCTGACTGTAATGGACCGGGACATATTTTAAGCTTCTGTAATGGACAATTATAATATATTTAGGGTTTGTGTAATGATCCGAGACGTACTGAGAGCACGTTAATGATGTGCGACTTATATGCTGTAATGATCCCTGACACACACACACACACACACACACACACACACACACACACACACACGATTACATAAAAGGTTTTGGTATTTACATAAGATCTTTTATCATTTGGAAATGATTTACATAAAAAGAATCACTATTTATAGGTATAGAAAGTGTCATTTTATCAGGCATTTGCACAACACACTTTGCCACATTTGCACGTAAATATACACTACACATTTACACAACACACTACACATTTACACAACACACTACACATTTACACAACACACTACACATTTACACAACACACTACACATTTACACAATACACTACACATTTACACAACACACTACACATTTACACAACACATTACACATTTACACAGCTCAGAATTTACTTGCAGATTTAGCGGGATTTTCTAAAAGTCACTCGCAGGATTTTAAGATTTTTTTCCTCAGTAAGTTTAAGCAATTCTCAATGGAGTCTGTAAGTTTGTTCCAGCCTTTGTAATGTTATATACCTTCAATAATAATAACACACCTTTCGCTATACTTAAAGTTTCCCATACTGTGATAACAGTATTTTCACGCCGATCCACTGAGCTTCAATAGACAAATCCCATTAACTTGGCACAAAAACTATTATGATTGAACAAGTAAAAATATTAAACGATGCTTGTGTATTTAATTTCTAGTTTATTGTTCTGTTTTTAAATGGTGAAAATTAATCGACAGTAACGAGTGTTGGTGGGGCGGTGGTGAGTGTGGTGGCATGGTGGTTGGTTTGGTGGTGAGTGTGGTGGAGTGGTGGCTGTGGTGGTGGTGAGTGTGTAATGGCATGGTGGTTGTTGTGGTGGGTTGGTTGGTTTGATGGTGAGTGTGGTTGGTTATTGTTGTTGTGGTGGTGTGGAAATGGGAAGGTTGGTGTAGTGGTTTGTGTGTGTGTGTGTGTGTGTGTGTGTGTGTGTGTTGTTTTGGTGGTGTGTGTGGTGGATGTGATGGTTTGGTGGTGGTGAGTGTGGTGGATTGATTGATATTCTGGTGATAATGTGGTGGTTGTGGTTTATCATACACACACACACCCACACACACACACACACACACACACACACACACACACACACACACACACACACACACCATCTCCTAAGCGTATATGACAAAATACTTCATAAATATTACTTTACATATACACACGTACATCAGTTCTCAATATTGTAAGTAAAGGATCGCATCAAACTAGGTCAAGTTGACTTTGTATTTATTAAGTGCGTAAGCCGCTTATATACGACAAGCTCGTTGGGTGAACATAATGACACATGCAGATACATATTACATGAACACACGCATTACATGGACACATTACACAGACGCATTACACAGACGCATTACACAGACGCATTACACAGACACATTACACAGACGCATTACAAAGATACACGCCACAGACACATACCACACACCCATTACACAGACACATTAGACGCGTACACAGACGCATTACGCAGACACTGCTTCACATTACTGGAATGCACTCCACAGACACATGCCACACACGCATTACACAGACGCATTACACAGACGCATTACACAGACGCATTACACAGACACATTACACACACACATTACAAAGATACACGCCACAGACACATACCACACACCCATTACACAGACACATTACACAGACACATTACAAAGATACACTCCACAGACACATACCACACACCGTGCAGACATTACACGACTGGCGCGTACACAGACGCATTTACACACATTACAAAGATACACTTACAGACATACAGACGCATTACACAGACACATTACACACACACATTACAAAGATACACGCCACAGACACATACCACACACCCATTACACAGACACATTACACAGACACATTACAAAGATACACTCCACAGACACGTACCACACACCCATTACACAGACACATTACACAGGTACACAGGGAGGTCGGCACCGCTAGTGTATATAATGTGTTCTCGTCTCGTTAAAGGGGTGTTGAGTGTAGTGGCTGGGGTGGGTGTAGTGGGTGTAAGGGATGTAGTGTTTCAGCGGGTGTAGTGACTGGGGTGGGTGTAGTGGCTGGAGTGGGTGTAGGGAGTGTAGTGGCTGGGGTGGGTGTAGTGGCTGGAGTGGGTGTAGGGAGTGTAGTAGCTGGGGTGGGTGTAGTTGGTGTAAGGGGTGTAGTGTTTCAGTTTGTGTGCCTCAGTGTACTACCCCCACACTGCCTCCTGCCCCCCCTCCACGTGCTGCAGTCATTTAAAACAGGATATTTCATGCTCTGACTGCACCAACCACCTCGTCTAGATAAACAACATAACCACTTAACTCTAATCATGCAGAGTCCTTAACGACCCCCTTGTGTATTTGGGGCTTTGCTGGCAATATTTAGTGCAGCGTCGTGCAAAAACATAGTAAATAAGATCCTGAGATTCGTACCTCTTGTTTAAGTATTAATGTGTATGTGTTTAGTTGTGATGCAGAAATGGCGGAGAAGGGAGGGTAGAAATTAAAGAGGTAGGGGTGGGGGTTGTGAGAGGCTGTTGGGAACTGTGGGGAGGGTGAGGGAGAGAGTGTGGGGTGGTGGTGGGAAGTGAGGGAGAGGAGTGTGGGGGTGGTGGTGGGGAAATGAGGGAGAGAGTGTGGGAGGGTGGGGGTGGAGAGAATAGGTCGAGACAGGTAAAGGTGATCACATTCGCTGCTTTAATTAATCGTCAGGAAGAAACGTCATCGTCCAGGTGTTTGTTTTGAGTTACAGAGGATATCTAGTGACAGTTGCTCTTCTCTCCTTCCTTCTTTCCTTCCATCATTCTTCCTTCCTTCCTTCCTTCCTTCCTTCTTCCCTCCCTCTTCTGACCCTATTTCCTTCTTCTCTTACCTAAGCATCCCGGACACCCCACACAGGAGAGAGAACAACTTCAACGAGGGACAATTTACAGTCGCCGTCCTGTTTTGTGTCGCTGCTTAAATGAGGTAGTTAGATGCGTTCTCTCATCACCACCAGGTAAGAGGGGGGAGAGGTGAGGAGAGAAGAGGTAGGGAGAGGAGGAAGAGGAGAGGGAAATAGAGAGGCAGAACGAAAATTTAACATAAGAATCTTTGAGAATCTGACATAGAGCAAAAATCCCCCCTCCTAAATCACTCCTCATACTCACCTCACCTCCTCACACCTCACCCCCTCATACCTCACCACCTTCCCTCACACCTTACTCTCCCCCCCCCCTTTCGCTACCTACACCTGCTAATTGGGATGTTTCCTCACCGGTCATAAATGTAAGAGGTGAGAGCATGACCCTAGTGCTGGGTTATGAGGCTCGGCACATGTGGGATGACCTAGTCTCTGGAGTAATGGGGGTGATCTGGGTTATGGGGAGGAGGGAGAGTGGTGGTGGTGGATGGGGGAGGGTGGAGGTGGGCTTGTTAATGGGGGCGGATGGAGAGGGAGATGTGGGTGGATGGAGGGTGAAGATGGGGTGGGGAAGGGGGAGGATAGAGATGGGGTGGATAAGAAGAAAGGGAGGAAGATGGGGTGAGGGTAATGGAATTGATAGTGCTGCAGTCACCTAACCTAACCTAACCTAACCTTTCCCCAGTCTCCTTCTCCCACAACAACAGTACCCCTTCTACCTCCCCAGACTCCCAGCTCCATTCCTCCTCCTTATCCCCCTCCTTCTCCCCACCTCCCCAATCCCCCTTCTCCATTCCAGCCCCCTCCACCACCTCATACCCCCTCCTCTTCCTCGATTCTCCCATCCCCCCTCCCGTCCTCCTTTCCACTCCTCCTCCCCTCCCTTCCCAGCGGCCCCCCCCCCCTCCTCTCAGCCAGGGCCTAAGCTGGGACCGACAAGGAGGAGTGTGAGTGGAAGGGGATCAGGAGGAAGCGGCGACCTGCATTAATGGTGACGGTCAGGCAGCGTACACCAGCGATTCTGTTACAACCTACCAGCCTCTAGGGGTCAGCCGGGGGTCAGGTGGTGTAAGGGGAGTTAGGTGGTGTGAGAGAGGGGTTAGGTGGTGTGGAGGAGGGGTTAGGTGGTGTGGAGGAGGGGTTAGGTGGTGTGAGGGAGGGGTTAGGTGGTGTGGAGGAGGGGTTAGGTGGTGTGGGGGAGGGGTTAGGTGGTGTGGAGGAGGGGTTAGGGCCGGGGTGAGGAGGTATCACTTACTTGACTATGCAGAACTTTAGATGGTCGATTCGTTGGATATCTGGCTGTCTGGGTAGGTGGCTGTCTAGGTGGCTGTCTGGCTGTCCTGGGTAGTTCTCTCTCTCTCTCTCTCTCTCTCTCTCTCTCTCTCTCTCTCTCTCTCTCTCTCTCTCTCTCTCTCTCTCGTGGCCAGGACAAGATGAATTGTATACTGGTGTCGTCGCCTTAATGGACAGGCCACCACCCAATTGTTGGGCCAACGGTGGCGTTTACAGTGTAGTGAGGAGGTTGTACCTATTTGTAAATCACCGGGGTTGTAAATGAGTTTGTAAATTGCAAATAGCTCTACTTTGATTATAACTCCTTCGCCTGTAAATTTGTATGTAAAAGATTTGCATATTTTGGCTTTCAATAATATAATCCATTTGTAAATCATGGCTGTAAATGAGTTGGTAAATTATTGGGTGTAAATTATATAAGGTGTTTTAGTTTCCATTCGTAAATCACCGGAATATAACGATATATATAGGTGTAAATGATTGTAAACATATCTGGGATTTTTATTCGGGTTCTTTGCGTGTTTGTAAATGCAATAGCGTCACTGTTTATAATACCCACTTGTTCATTCTATATATGGGTTAAGTATTTTGTAAATCAACACGAATCTGACACTTTTTGTAAATTATGTTTGTAAATCTGTGGAATTTCAATAGTAGTTGTAAATGTGTAAATTGTCACTACTCTAATGCCTACTGTAAAAAACTTCTCTCTTCCATCCATCGTTCCCATTCCATCCTTCTCTCCCTTTCTTAGCTTCTTTCCTATTCCATCTTTCTTTCCTTCTCTCCCCTTTCATCCTTCTCTCCCTTTCCATCATTCTCTTCCCTTCCATTCTCCTCTTCTCCCACCTTTCCCTCTTTAGTCTTTTGCCCCATCCTTCTCTCCCATCGTCCTCTTCCATTCTATTCTCTATCCTGCCAGCTCATCCTTGACTTGCATCCTATCCTCTATCCTGCCAGTTCATCCTTGACTTGCATCCTATCCTCTATCCTGCCAGTTCATCCTTGACATGCATCGTATCCTCTATCCTGCAGCTAATAACATCTATATCCTCTATCTGCAAGCTAATCCTCGGCATGCATCGTATCACTATATAGCTCATCACTTGACTTGCATCTATCTCCTCCAGCTTCATGCTTGACATTCCCATCGTATCCTCTATCCTGCCAGCTCATCCTTGACTTGTCCTATCCTCTATCCTGCCAACTCTGTCCTTGACAATACATCTGTATCTCTAATACCAGCTCATCCTTGACTTGCATCCTATCCTCCCTATCCTGCCAGTTCATCCTTGACATGCATCGTATCCTCTCCTTCCCAAATTATGGAAGCAGTCCTCAACGCGCTCGAGTGTTGGAGGATCTGATGTTGAGCAATATACACGCTTAGTGTGTGTGTGTGTGTGTGGAAGGGAGAGAGAGAGAGAGCCTGGAGGTGGGTACAGGCATGTGAGTCTCTCTCTTCTCTCACTCCCTCCTTTTTCTCTCGGAGGGTATTGAGACCTATCTCTCTTTTATCTCTCTCTTTATTCTCTCAATCATCAAACATTCTCATTGTTCTCCTCCTCCTCTGATACATTTTAAGTCGCTTCTCCTCTTACATCCTCGTGACGTCTTGAGTGGCACTTCAAACTGCCTCAAGGTCGACTAATCCCTTGAAGGAGAAGAGAGAAAAAAAGACACTGTTTTAACCTGTCGAAACAAAGCTAAGAAAGAAGTCAGCTATAGCGTCAAGAAAAAGCTAAACTTGTTGATGCTTTAATATATATATAATTACAGCTAAACTACGAGAAAAATATTACTTTTTAGCTCTTCAAAGCTAAACACATGAAAAAAAAATGTTCCACAATATTTTACAGCTAAAGAAAAAACTACACATAATTATTTACCTTAAACTAACTCGAAGCTAAAAACACCCTACGTCAAAAGCTATACCATATACACTGTATAAAAAACCCCAGCAGTACATTAGCTCACACCAGACAGAACTCACCTGAGAGACACATAACCTCATCAGCTATAACACCTACAGCTAAGAAAGCTAAAAAATAATAGCTGAGGAAAAGATTATATACACCTATCATTACCCAAGACACACACACACACACACACACACACACACACACACACACACACACACGTATTAGTCGCTGTCACCCTGTATATATTGAGGGCTACTGTATTTATCAAAGGGTATATTTTAAGGGGTATATTTATCAAAGGGTATATTTTAAGGGGTATATTTATCAAAGGGTATATTTTAAGGGGTATATTTATCAAAGGGTATATTTTAAGGGGTATATTTATCAAAGGGTATATTTTAAGGGGTATATTTATCAAAGGGTATATTTTAAGGGGTATATTTATCAAAGGGTATATTTATCAAATGGTATATTTTAAAGGGTATACTAAGGGGGGTTATATTGAAGTACATGTGTAGATATATAAAGGAAGATATATTAATGGGTATGAAATAGGGGGTTAAATTAAAGGGTATACTAAGGGGAATATATTAAGGGGTATGAGGTAAAGGGTATAAGGTAAGGGGTAAAGGGTATAAGGTAAGGGGTATAAAGGGGTAACTGTATACTAAGTGAATATATTAAGGGCTACGGTGAGCCGGGGAGAGCCATTGCATATTAATTTGTCGTCCATTCTAGTGTAGTGAAGGGTAAAGGGAGGGAGTGAGTTAGGGATGAGGGAGGGAGTTAGGGATGAGGGAGGGAGTGAGGAGAGTTAGGGATGAGGAGGAGTTGGGGAAGGTTAGGGATGAGGGAGGGGGTTGGGAGGGAGTTGGGAGTGAGGGAGGGAGTTAGGGATGAGGGAGAGTGATGAAGGGAGTGGTGTGAGGGAGAGAGTTAGGTGACGTAGGGAGGCTGGTACGGTTTAATTGACAATAGTGGGGTTGTTAGGATAGGTTAGGTCAAGTCAGGTCAGGTCACACGTGTTTGTAGGGTGGGGTGGTGGGGTGACTGATGGCCGGAGATAGTCTGAGTGTTTGAAGGGGTGAGGGGAGTTATGGTAGGCCTACTTAGTTTTCCCACTTTCTTTTTGCCCCTTTCTTCGTCATATTTACTCTCTCTCTCTCTCTCTCTCTCTCTCTCTCTCTCTCTCTCTCTCTCTCTCTCTCTCTCTCTCTCTCTCTCTCTCTCTCTCTCTCTTATACACCATTCCTATACATTATATACACTATACACTATACCTATATATACGTCATTCATCTGTACAAGTCATATATGTCACCTATATATTTGATCCATACAGTTATCAGCACTAACCAGAACTCAGGTCATTGGTGTCATAAATCCCATATATACTGGTATAGTGGGTGTCGTATATACTGTTAAAGGGAACTGACCTCAATATACTCCTGGGATAAAGAGGTTGCAAAAAAAGCCAAGCCCATAAAGCGTAGTCAGTGAAGTGTGTAGGTGTGTTGGGGTCGCTGGAGAGTGTGTGTGTGTGTGTGTGTTGTGGCGAGTGTGTGGTGATGATAACCCGACCTCCTCTCTCTCTCTCTCTCTCTCTCTCTCTCTCTCTCTCTCTCATTAGGGGACACAAAAAAGAAAGGGGGAAATATGAATCAAAGATGAAAAACAGGATTGATAGAGAGGAGAAGCAAGGGGGAGAGGGGGAGGTAGTTAAGAGAGAGGGAGGGATGGAGGAATATAGTAGTTAAGAGAGAAGGAGGGATGGAGGAATATAGTAGTTAAGAGAGAAGGAGGGATGTGTTTGTTGGTAGAGGAGTGTAATGGTTGAGAGAGACGCCCCTTCATCTGGACGGTGCGGCGGGGCTGTTGTACACTAGCGAGGGTTATTGGTTGACACGATCGATTATTGCAGTGATGTGTTGTCTACTGTCAGTGGTGAGTAGCTCTATGAGGGCCTTCTACTGTCGGTGGTGAGTGGCACTATGAGGGCCTTCTACTGTCGGTGGTGAGTGGCACTATGAGGGCCTTCTACTGTCGGTGGTGAGTGGCACTATGAGGGCCTTCTACTGTCGGTGGTGAGTGGCACTATGAGGGCCTTCTACTGTCGGTGGTGAGGCGGCACTATGAGGCCTTCTGCGGTGGTGAGTGGCACTGAGGGCCTTCTACTGTCAGTGGTGAGGTAGCTCTGTAGAGGACCTTCTACTGTCGGTGGTGAGTGTGGCACTATGAGGGCCTTCTACTGCCGGTGGTGAGTAGCACTATGAGGCCTTCTACTGTCGGTGGTGAGTGGCACTATGAGGGCCTTCTACTGTCGGTGGTGGTGGCACTATGAGGGCCTTCTACTGTCGGTGGTGAGTGGCACTATGAGGCATTCTACTGTCGGTGATGGTGGCACTATGAGGGCCTTCTACTGCCGGTGGTGAGTGGCACTATGAGGGCCTTCCTACTACTGTCGGTGATGGTGGCACTATGAGGGCCTTCTACTGTCGGTGATAGGTGGCACTATGAGGGGCCTTCTACTGTCGGTGGTGAGTGGCACTATGAGGGCCTTCTACTGCCGGTGATGAGTGGCACTATGAGGGCCTTCTACTGCCGGTGATGGTGGCACTATGAGGGCCTTCTGCTGTCGGTGGTGAGTGGCACTATGAGGGCCTTCTACTGTCGGTGATGAGTATTGGCACTATGAGGGCCTTCTACTGTCGGTGGTGATGGCACTATGAGGGGCCTTCTACTGTCGGTGATGAGTGGCACTATGAGGGCCTTCTACTGTCGGTGATGAGTGGCACTATGAGGGCCTTCTACTGCCGGTGATGAGTGGCACTATGAGGGCCTTCTACTGTCGGTGGTGAGTATTAGCACTATGAGGGCCTTCTACTGTCGGTGGTGGTGGCACTATGAGGGCCTTCTACTGTCGGTGATGAGTGGCACTATGAGGGCCTTCTACTGTCGGTGGTGATGGCACTATGAGGGCCTTCTACTGTCGGTGATGAGTGGCACTATGAGGGCCTTCTACTGTCGGTGATGAGTGGCACTATGAGGGCCTTCTACTGCCGGTGATGAGTGGCACTATGAGGGCCTTCTACTGTCGGTGGTGAGTAGCACTATGAGGGCCTTCTACTGTCGGTGGTGGTGGCACTATGAGGGCCTTCTACTGCCGGTGGTGAGTAGCACTATGAGGGCCTTCTACTGTCGGTGGTGGTGGCACTATGAGGGCCTTCTACTGTCGGTGGTGAGTGGCACTATGAGGGCCTTCTACTGTCGGTGGTGAGTGGCACTATGAGGGCCTTCTACTGCCGGTGATGAGTGGCACTATGAGGCCTTCTACTGCCAGTGGTGGAGTGGCACTATGAGGGCCTTCTACTGTCGGTGGTGAGTGGCACTATGAGGGCCTTCTACTGCCGGTGGTGAGTGGCACTATGAGGGCCTTCTACTGTCGGTGGTGGTGGCACTATGAGGGCCTTCTACTGTCGGTGGTGAGTGGCACTATGAGGGCCTTCTACTGTCGGTGGTGAGTGGCACTATGAGGGCCTTCTACTGTCGGTGGTGAGTGGCATATGAGGGCCTACTGTCGGTGATGAGTGGCACTATGAGGGCCTTCACTGCCGGTGATGGTGGCACTATGAGGGCCTTCTACTGCCGGTGATGAGTGGCACTGAGGGCCTTCTACTGCCGGTGGTGAGTGGCACTATGAGGCCTTCTACTGCCGGTGATGAGTGGCACTATGAGGGCCTTCTACTGCCGGTGGTGAGTGGCACTATGAGGGCCTTCTACTGTCGGTGGTGAGTGGCACTATAGGGGCCTTCTACTGTCGGTGATGAGTGGCACTATGAGGCCTTCTACTGCCGGTGATGAGTGGCACTATGAGGGCCTTCTACTGTCGGTGGTGAGTGGCACTGAGGCCTCTACTGTCAGTGAGTGGCACTATGAGGCCTTCTACTGTCGGTGGTGAGTGGCACTAGGAGGCCTTCTACTGCCCAGTGGTGAGTGGCACTATGAGGGCCTTCTATCCAGTGGTAAAATTGGCACTATGAGGGCCTTCTACTGCCAGTGGTAGAGTGACATGAGGCCTTCCCCATTGAGTGGCACCAGTGGTAGAGTAGCTTTATGAGGCCTTCTACTGTCAGTGATAGAGTGGCACTATGAGACCTTCTACTGTCAGTGGTGAGTGGCACTATGAGGCCTTCTACTGCCCATTGATAGGTGGCACTAGGGCCTTCTGTGGTGAGTGCTTTCCATAGGGGCCTTCTACTGTCAGTGATGAGTGGCACTATGAGGGCCTTCTGCTGCCAGTGATAGGTGGCACTACTAGGGCCTTCTACTATGTCATTAGTGAGTGGCACTATGAGGGCCTTCTACTGTCAGTGATGAGTGCTTTTCTGAGGGCCTTCTACTGTCAGTGGTAAGGTGGCACTATAGGGGCCTTCTACTGTCAGTGATGAGTGGCACTATGAGGCCTTCTACGCCAGTGGTGAGTGCACTAGGAGGGCCTTCTACTGTCAGTGATAGAAATTAGCACTAGGGGGCCTTCTACTGCCAGTGATGGAGTGGCACTATGAGGGCCTTCTACTGTATCGGTGGTAGTGGCACTAGGGGCCTTCTACTGTCAGTGATAAGGTGGCACTATGAGGCCTTCTACTGTCAGTGGTGAGTGGCACTATGGGGCCTTCTACTGTCGATGAGTGGCACTATGAGGGCCTTCTGCTGTCAGTGATGAGTGGCACTATGAGGGCCTGCTGTCGGTGATGAGTGGCACTATGAGGCCTTCTACTGCCAGTGATGAGTGGCACTATGAGGGCCTTCTACTGTCGGTGATGGGTGGCTATGAGGGCCTTCTGCCGGTGATGAGTGGCACTGAGGTAGCCTGCCGATGGTGGCACTATGAGGCCTTCTACCACCGGTGATGGGTGGCACTATGAGGGCCTTCTGCTGTCGATGGGTAGCACTACCAGGGCCTTCTGCTGCCATTGGTGATGCTTTCTGGGGCCTTCTACTGCCATGAGGGCCTTCTACTGTCGGTGGTGAGTGGCACATGAGGGGGCCTTCTACTGCCGGTGGTGAGTGGCACGAGGAGGACCTTGGGCTCTTAACGTATTTACCAAAATCAAAATCACACTAAGAATAATCATTAATATCACTAAAGCCTAAAAAAAAAACCCTCACGCTCGTAAAACATTTCAGTCATATCAGGAAAGGAAGGAATTAAACAACAAATCATTACTTAGAACACTTTATTTTCTTCCAATAAGTTAACATGTACTCGTGTCATATGTCAGTAGATGGTGTCAGAGGTGAACAGATGGTGAGAGCAGATGGCGTATTTGTCAGGTGAACAGATGGTGAGAGCAGATGGCGTATGTGTCAGGTGAACAGATGGTGAGAGCAGATGGCGTGTGTGTCAGGTGAACAGATGGTGAGAGCAGATGGCGTGTGTGTCAGGTGAACAGATGGTGAGCAGATGGCCTGTGTGTCAGGTGAACAGATGGTGAGAGCAGATGGCCTGTGTGTCAGGTGAACAGATGGTGAGAGCAGATGGCGTATGTGTCAGGTGAACAGATGGTGAGAGCAGATGGCCTGTGTCATGAACAGATGGTGAGCAGATGGCCTGTGTGTCAGGTGAACAGATGGTGAGAGCAGATGGCGTGTGTGTCAGGTGAACAGATGGTGAGAGCAGATGGCCTGTGTGTCAGGTGAACAGATGGTGAGAGCAGATGGCCTGTGTGTCAGGTGAACAGATGGTGAGAGCAGATGGCCTGTGTGTCAACTGTAGACAGATGGTGTATATCAGAGAAGGTCAAGCAGTGATTATTCCGGACACAACAAACCAATAACGTGGTAATTAGAGGCGTGGAAAGGGTCCTGGGATATACAAATTGACACCCACCTGCTGCCTCAAGGGGGAAACCCACGCCTGCTGCTGCCTCAAGGGGGACACCCACGCCTGCTGCTGCCTCAAGGGGGACTGTACAGTAATTGAGTCAGCATTTGGCAAGGAGATCAATGATGTGTGATGCTTCAGCTGCCAGGATGACTAGACGGTATTAGTACTGGGCGGTGTATGGTGACGGGGTGGTGAAGTTATGGTGACAGGGTGGTGAAGGTATGGTGACGGGGTGGTGAAGGTATGGTGACGGGGTGGTGAAGGTATGGTGACGGGGTAGTGAAGGTATGCTGACGGAGGTGGTGAAGGTATGCTGACGGAGGTGGTGAAGGTATGGTGACGGGGTGGTGAAGGTATGGTGACGGGGTGAAGATATGGTGACGGGATGGTGGGGTGGTGAAGGTATGGTGGGGTGGTGAAGGTGTGATGGGGTGGTGAAGGTGTGGTGGGGCTAGGATATTTGAGGGGGTTTGAAGGATATGGTGGTGATGGTGAGGTTATAGTGTAGTTATAGTGGTGGTGGTGTGATTATGGTGTGGTGATGGAAAGTTATGGTGTTGTTTGGTGAGGTTAAGGTGATGGCGAGATTATGGTGGTGATGGTGAGGTTATGGTGATGGTGAGGTTATGGTGGTGATGGTGAGGTTATGGTGTGGTCAGGTTATGGTGGTTATGGTGTGGTCAGGTTATGGTGGTGCTGGTGAGGTTATGGTGGTGTTGGTGAGGTTATGGTGGTGATGGTAGAGGTTATGGTGCTGGTGAGGTTAAGAGTGTGGTCAGGTTATGGTGTGGTCAGGTTATGGTGGTGAGGGTGAGGTTATGGTGTGGTCAGGTTATGGTGGTGATGGTGAGGTTATGTACCACCACCATCTTGCCTCACCGGGTGGATTTCTCTCAGGACTTTTACGGTCGCCCCATAAAGATGTGTCGTGGGCCACAGTGCGTCACGGGGTTACAGTGCGTCACGGGGCTACAGTGCGTTACAGGGTCACAGTGCGTCACGGGGCTACAGTGCGTCACGAGGGCCAGTGCGTCACGGGGCTACAGTCACGGGACTACAGTGCGTCACGGGGTCACAGTGCGTCACGGGGCTACAGTGCGTCACGGGGTCACAGTGCGTCACGGGGTCACAGTGCGTCACGGGGTCACAGTGCGTCACGGGGTCACAGTGCGTCACAGGGCTACAGTGCGTCACGGGGTCACAGTGCGTCACGGGGCTACAGTGCGTCACGGGGCTACAGTGCGTCACGAGGTCACAGTGCGTCACGGGGTCACAGTGCGTCACGGGGCTAGTGCGTCACGGGGGGCTCTTCTTTTCCTTTAGCCTTCAGCCTCTTTTTCTCCTCCTCTTCCTCCATCTTCCCTCCTTACTTATTCTCTTTCCTCTTCCGCCTCTAACTCTTTATATTCCAACTCCTCCTCCTACTCTTCTTCCTCTTTCCTCCACGGCTTATGTCAGCGGTCGGTAGGTGCAAGAGAGGGGGGTAGGGGTAGGTAAGGGAGGAAAGGGGGTGTGGGGGGTTAAAGGTAGGTAAGGGAAAGGGGCAGGTGAGGAGGACGGGATGTAGGGATTGGGGAGGAAGGGTAAGTAAGGAGGAGGGGTGTAGGGGTTGGTAAAGGGGGTATGGTAGTGGTAGGTAGGGGGTAGGGAGTCCCAGGGGGTGTTTGGATAGTGTTGTGTATACTATTTGGAGTCTCTAGTGCTGGTTTCTGTCTCCAGACCCCAATGGTTTCTAGTACCTAATTCTAATGTTTTCTAGCGCCAGGCCACAATGTTTTCTAGCGCCTGGCCACAATGTTTTCTAGCGCCAGCCACAATGTTTTCTAGCGCCTGGCCGCAATGTTTTCTAGCGCCTGGCCACAATGTTTTCTAGCGCTTGACCGCAATGTTTTCTAGCGCCTGGCCACAATGTTTTCTAGCGCCAGGCCACAATGTTTTCTAGCGCCTGGCCACAATGTTTTCTAGCGCCTGGCCACAATGTTTTCTAGCGCCTGGCCACAATGTTTTCTAGCGCCTGGCCACAATGTTTTCTAGCGCCTGGCCACAATGTTTTCTAGCGCCTGGCCACAATGGTTTACAATATTAAACTCTGGCCACATGTGTTTCTATGATACTTCCTCCTCCCTCCTCCCCCCCACACACAATGGTTTACAATATTAAACTCTGGCCACATGTGTTTCTATGATACTTCCTCCTCCCTCCTCCCCCCCACACACACAGATGGTCTCTCTTTAGCGTTAGAAACCCTCCCTCCCTCCCGGGTGTTCTCTACAGCTCAGACCTTAACCAAACCTTCTACCACCACCACACAAACTGTTTACTGACCACTGGAAGAAACGTGTCAGGGTCGTGTTCTGTTCATGTTAGCGGGAGAAAAAAAATGTTGAATAAGTGTGAATGACGGGAGGTGGGGAGGGGGGGAGGCTGCAGTGTCATAAATTTACTAAGACGTTGTGTTTTACGGGTGAGAAAGATGTGTCTCACGGTGCATGTTTACTCTCTCTCTCTCTCTCTCTCTCTCTGTCTCTGTCTCTGTGTCTCTCTCTCTCTCTCTCTCTCTCTCTCTCTCTCTCTCTCTCTCTCTCTCTCTCTGAGGTGATAACAAGTGACACGTGTGGTTTGAATACCACAGAAAGACGTCAACCATTTGCCTTTTATCTTAGACATGTCATGGTGCTTCCTGGTGGAGTCTTGTTTGCCATAGTTAGGTTGGAATTAGGTTAGGTTAGGGTCAGGTCAGGTTGGGTCGGGTCGTCAGGTCAGGTCGGAGTTGGGTCAGGTCTGGTCAGGTTGGGTTGGGTTAGGTCTGGTCGGGTTGGGTCGGGTCGGGTCATGTAGTTCCTGAGGAGTTCAAACACTTCTTGGGCTGCAGTACCGGGCGTGGGTGAAGGACGGCTGGTGGGTGTGAGTGAGTGGAGGCATAGTGGGTGGGCGCGTGGATGAGTGACTTGAGTGTGTTGAGTGCGTGAGTGGATGAGTGAGTGAGTTGAGTGCGTGGGTGAATGAGTGAGTGAGTTGAGTGAATGTGTTGAGTGCGTGGGTGAGTGACTGTGTTGAGTGTTTGGGTGGGTGGGTGAGTGAGTGAGTTGAGTGATTGAGTGTGTTGAATGTTGAGTGCGTGAGTGGATGAGTGAGTGAGTTGACTGATTGAGTGTGTTGAGTGAATGTGTTGAGTGCGTGGGTGAGTGAGTGTGTTGAGTGTTTGGGTGGGTGGGTGAGTGAGTGAGTTGAGTGATTGAGTGTGTTGAGTGAATGTGTGAGTGCGTGGGTGGGTGGGAGGAAAGGAGATTCATCGTAGGACCGTGATGTGGTTGGGTTGTTTGCGTGTGTCGGCCATAAGTCAGGGTGGGAGTTGCATCAAGCTGTGGTAATGCGTCTGGCCACAGCCTCTCTGTTTTACTGCACCGCCCCGCCTGCTGGTTATGGCCGCCCACCCTTCCTCCTACCACCCACCCACTAACTCACCCGCCAACCCACCCACTAACTCACCCACCAAACAACCCACTAACTCACCCACCCACCAACCCACTAACTCACCCGCCAACCAACCACTAACTCACCCATAACCAACCACTAACCCACCACCCACCCACCACCAACCTACTCACCCGCCAACCAACCCACTAACTCACCCACCAAACAACCCACTAACTCACCCACCAAACAACCCACTAACTCACCCACCAAACAACCCACTAACTCACCCGCCAACCCTCCCACCCACTCACCCACCATCGTTGTCCTGGTGGTGGTGGTCGTCTCGGCCTTCGTCAGTATGGTTGTTGCTTCTGTCGTTGTTTTGCGTCTTTTCTGGCACCATCACCACCACCATCACCATCACCACCACCATCACCACCACCACCAGCTCCGCCTCGCTAACT